>NW_009607734.1:82307-96497 GCF_000690535.1 Cariama cristata
CACACCAGGAGATAAAGAGAAGGGAGACTACTAAGCTTATCAGCACAAGATTCAGGTTCACAGGGGAAAGACGTTGTCTCACATTAAAGGAAGCATGCGCGTATATGCATGCTTATATAAACAGTTATTTCCCATACAGATTAATGGGAAGGAGTTAAGTAAAGGTACTTGCTTCCAGTTCAAGAAGAAGGACAGAAGAGACAAGCAATGTTGGCTGTAATACCTCCACTCGTGTAGCCAGAAACCAAGAGACTATCAGCAGTTGAAAGAGTATTCTTAAGTCAGAGGCTGACTGTAGATCACTGTGTTTAGTAGCTATAAGACAACTATCACCTGCCAATTTATATTTCCAAATATAAATTTGTATTTCTGAAATAACCATTCTCTAGTCAGTTTCACCCATTTTAGTGATTCAATCTTACTGACTGTTGTTTTATTGATATCTCCTGACTCAGCTCTTTCCCAAACTGAGGAGTCAAACCGATTCACCTTTCATTGTGCAGTAGCTGCCCCCTGCCTCTGACCACTCTTATTCCTCTTCTATGAGCCACTTCTAGATTGATACACCGTCTTCATCAAGATAAGGAGAAGTGCAGATTTCTAGAGTGATAAAATAACACAGTTGTATTCCCATTTTGCTTCTCCAGATATTCCTTGTATTCCATTTACCTTTTTGACTGTAACTTGAGTACTGAGATGATTATTCCATTAGTCTCTTAAAACCCTGAGCTCTCATTCCTCTGAGATGATGCAATGAGAACAAAAAGTGCTTCTGAGATCCTTCTGGTAACCTCCATCTATCACGATTACTGATCTTCTTTCTTACCCTTTACTTTCCTTTTGTTGTTGATTTTTTTTAAACAATTAAATCCCAAGATTTTTTTTTTTCCTTATTCCATGACACCTTAAATTTCTCTCTGAGCTTTTTTGAGAAATTCTATTGTGTACATCTAAGAAAACCTAGAAACTTACATCAACAAGATGATCTTTATGGACATGCTCCAAGAGATTTGTGCAGCAGAACTTCTCTTTACAATGCCTTCATTGCTTTCTCTTCTGTAATTTCTCCACATACTCATTGATTCTGCTCTTTATAATAGTTTCTCCATGTTTTGCCAGTACAGAAGTGAGAGCAAGTTCTCATTTCTCCTCTCCCTTCTGGATGCTGTTTTAAGAACGAGTACCACCTTGCCATATTTCATTCCTGTGATACCACAGTCCGTTTAAGCTTTGCAGCACTAAGAGATAAGCAGTTTCATATCAGAGTTAATTTTAAACCATTAAGATTAAATACCATTAGGTCCTGGAAATACTTTTCCAAAGATGTTTAAACACGTGGAAAAAAGCAGGCATACACTAAGTGGGCACAAGACATTCATTTCACAGAGCAGAACTAAAGTGCATGTAGTCAACTGGGCTGCTTACTAGGATTACAAAGCCTGTCATGTAGAAGGTTTGAGTACCACTAATATACTACTAGAAACTTCTTTGAAATTATGTGTACAGTACACTAAGTATGGGGTATCTGGCACAAAAACAGGGGCCGCTACTTCTAAGCACGGGGAAAGGCAAGGCTCAAGAGTGTAATTCCTACCCAACAAACACATAATCACAGCACTAGGTCAAACAAAATGTGCAACTCACCTATGGCTTATCTCAGTAGCTAATAGTGTAAGCATAGAGTAATCCTTCCCTCCCAAGCTCCAACAGTTCAGAGATTCAGAGTCAAAGAAGGTAAACTCTGTTTTACAGCTTTTATTCTAATAAAGGACTACTTTCACTCTAATGCAAACTGAGCCTGAATAAGTTTAGTTTCTCCCAGATCTGATAGTGCTAGGTAAACACAGATAAAGCAGAAGGGCACTGACATGGGGCAAAGCTACTGGTTCGAACGTATTCAACACATTATAAGATTAGTTTCAGGCACAGCACTAGATGCTTCACTTGAGCAAAAAGATTCTTGTAGTCAAAACTTGGGGGTAAAACTTTCATCTTTTTTTCAATGGGGAACAGTATTTCACCTTAGTTTGAAATACTTCACAGTTCAAAGATAGGAAAACAGTAACTCATCTGCATTTCATTTCATAATATTATGAAATCATAGTTTTCTTCATCAAAATAAGTCTATATAACCACAAAAGATTCCACCACTGTGCTTTCAGTGGGCAAGCAGCATTAATTCACGTCTAAAACATTTTTTAAGAAAAATCTTTGGTATAGGGAAGTAGGTATTTTTACTGCATTATCTGAAGCTCAAGTACTCTAGCAGAATACAGTAGCACTCAGCCAGAATGACAGATCTGCATGAGATTGAACAGGCAGCCAGTAATGAAAAAGGACAATGACTGCACTGCCGCATCTACTTGCTGTTGTCTTTTCCCAGCATCACTTGTACAGAGACGATCATTTCTGTGAACACCGGAGAACAGCAAAGTAGCCAACTGTGTTGCATGAAATATGTACAAGAGTCCATAATTATGTAACCATAAGCTGAAGATTAACATACTTCCTCCCGCCCACCCCAAATCCATTTCTCACAATTCTTGGACTGTTCTGCTACTTCACTGATGATTGCATAAAGCTATTCTAAAGATGCCAAATATTCAACCAGCAGAATACCTTTAGTTCTTTATGGCTGTGCTAATCAGTCAGTAATTAAAATTTTACTGTACAGCACGAATAAGCAATTTTAGATACCTGACTAGACTAATAAAGCTAGTACAATGTTCCAACTAAAACATTTATGTCCAGCAGTCAATGTCTGCTATGTGTGTAAGGAATAAACCAAGGGCCAAAATCTCCAGAGACAGATCAGCAGAAAAGATTTGGTTAAATGAAAAAAAACCCAACAAAACTGAACAGACTTTTCTGTATCAGTAAGTCTAGCTTCTTGTTATTGGAGGCAGCCACACCATAGTATCATTTATAAACTTATCAAATACTCAGAAAACTAAGAACAGCCTTGTGCAACTTTTGAATGGGAACTGTGGATATAATGGAACTGTGTTGAATATTGTAATATTAAGAATTTATTACAGAGCAGGATAAAGATTAACATCTATCACACTAGTCACGGTTTATCTTTCCAGTACAAGAAATATTTAGTAGTTTACAAATTATTGCATGATTTCTTTGGAGCTTCTGTATTATCAGTGAAATAGCAGCTTCAAATACTAACACATAATACACAAACATAATACAGAAATATATACAAGCCACAATCAGGGTCTATACTTAAATATTGAAGTGCCATGCTACATCATAAATATAGAGTTATAAATAAAATATTTTCCTTTTCATGCACAGTTTGCTTTAAATGAAGAATACTGTAATTTAAGATTTTTTTTTTTGTCTTATTACATCATGATCCATTATTTTGAAGTCTTATAATGATCTATTACTCAAAGCATTTTTCCTTGATAGAAAACTAACTTCCACTCCACAGTTTAAAAATTTCTTTGGTATCATATGATATCTATGACAGATTTCACTTGGAGTCATTTAATAAAAACAAATGTTTAATTCAAAAATGTCAATCTGAAGGTACAACAGAGAAGCCCAATTCAGTTTTACAATTGAAATCAATCCTTCTGTAGCATCACCATCTCGTGGCCAATCTTGGTAGCAATGCACTGCTTCAATTACATCAAAATAAATTCAACTTGATCCCATTTTATTTCACAACTCAAGGAATCTCACAGTGTAATCACAAGTTTCTATGAAATTCTGGCACTAGCTGCCTACCTACCTGAAAATATTCTTTAAAATGTTTGGGACAGCATATTTGTGAAGGATTTGAAGTTTGACCATTTTCACTATCTCTTCATGACTCTCTACCATTAAACAAAAAAAAAAAAAAAAAAGCTGTTTTACAGAATTAGAGTTCCACTTCACACAGTATTAAATAGGGAACAGAAGACACGAAATCTTCTGGGTCAACTTTACTACTTTTATGCTCGAGACATATGAAGTATACATTTCTTCTTAAACTGACAAAGCTCCACCCTAACAAGACAAAATCTGTAAGCCCTGTCTCATGTTTAAGCTTTAAATCAGTACGGCTAGTATCAATTATTTCATGCTAATTGCAAACGTGCAGTATTTTAACCCAACCTGAATCTGAGGTAGCCCATCCCTCTGTCAAGAAGTTAAACCACCTTGAGTTACCATAGTACATAACATGGAACATTTGATAAATAGTAGTCACATGCTCATCCTCTAAAAATTGGGGATACACATTTGTCTTTTTGGTCATTGAAAGATGCCCTTTGAAAAACATTCACCTGTCCAAGCAAGTTGTAAAAGCTGCTTTAAGTCCTAGAAAATTTGAAAGCTTCTCTTGAGAATCAAATGTAAACTAGTTAACACCAGGCATCTCCCTTCTTCACTATCTTCTATTCATGTTCTGTATTATTGCTCTAGACTGCAGAGGGCTTGCTATAAAAGAAGGTATTCCTCAAAATCTGATTCCGCTGCCCTCTGCAGCATTTCTTAAAAAGCAACATATGATCATAAAACCAGTGTCTACATTTGTTCTTCAAATTAATAACACTTCACATTTCAAATACAGTGTATTTGACATTTATATTTTAAAAAAAAAATCTTCTCTTCTTGTTAGTGTAATAAACACAACATCCTCTATTACACTTAGTTTCCTTAAGCAAATGTGCTATTGAGAGCTGCTAACAAAGCTAATCGAGATCTTGCGTATTAGGCAAGACCTGGTCTTGCACAGTGCATCAAGCCAAACTACCAAATAAATTACACACAGCACTCAACTCAGAGCTGTTGCTGCTAAACTGATCTTCAGCATGATCTATGCCAAAACTACGAACATCTTGCAGATAATCAGGCAAAAAGAAGAGAGGACCAGCTATGCTGATAAGACAATAGCAACCTTGGGGTTTTTTCCTGACATACTCACGTTTAAGTCTTAACAGCATTTATTCCAATAACTTTAGCAAACCATCTCCTGACTGAAAAGGAGTTTTGTGAGCTTAAAGGTATTTTACTCTAAAAGGTCCCAAAAGACTCCCAGGGCCTATGAAACTACGGATGCACCCCTCACTCCAAATACCTTAAGACCTCAGACTGATTATAAATGATCTATACAAAGCAGTTAATTTCTTCAGGAGAGAAGCCAGCCAGCAGCCAACTTAGCATCAGGATTCAAAGTTCCACAAAATGTTGGTAAAAAACCTACAACCTGGAGCACCCTCCCCAGTTTTCAGATGAACAAAGTTCAGAGAAATTTCAGTTCTGCCATACATTGCTTTGAAATTAATAGAGAACAGACACCTGAAAATAATCCGTGTATGCTATAAATGGTAACACGCGTTGCACAATGGTATCTCTCTTACACACATTCTTTCCTATCAAGTGGTGATTTCCCAGCACTTACCAATTTGAGAAAGATAACAGTAATCCTTCTTAGAGACCTAAGATACACACTATTTTGAAAAGGCCTCACCATATTTTATAATTATACTTACATGCTGCTTAACTCTATTTCCAGAATAGTTTAAATGAGATGTGGTTTCTTTCTTCCAGAACAGAGCAGCAGAGTTGTATATTCAGTGTGCCCCAAGAAAACCAAAAAATTATCAGCTTAGATCACATCTGAGCAGAACGTAGAGTACAACCATTCATATCTATTTCTGTAAAAACTCTTCTGTGTTTTACATCAGTGTCTTTACAGAAAGTTACAGTAGTTAGATAAAGCTCAATTAAAACAGACAATTAAGAGTCTCATATAACACTCTGAACACAACCCTCGCTTGTTTGTGGAGACTGCCTGATAGGATCTCTGTATGGTAGAGATCACTCATATCGCAGAGAGGTAAGAAATTAAGTCATCTTCCATGGAATGTTAATATTGTCAATATCAGTTCCTCACTTCTATATTTCTGTAGTTGGCCATTTGTAAAAATAATCTGAAATAAAGTCAAATACGGGAACTATCCTGAGTAGTCTGGTTTCCCTTAGATCCAGGCAGCCAGAAGAAACCAAGGTAATTACAGACCTTCGAACAGTCTCAAGTACAATGAAATCACACCTAGTCAGTTCCAAGAAATAGATCGTCAATCTCACATAGTCATTCTAGAATTTTAATTTTTTATTTCTAGGAGTTTCTGGATTGTGAAATGCATTATATTTGATCACTTATTGCAGGCAGTTTTACAGTTTGCCTCTTTGCCTTTTTCATCTCTTTATGCCTTCTGAAGTGCAAGACTAACTGCACTATGAATTAGGAAAAGCTTGTAAATAAACACAGCTGACCTTAAGTCCCTGGAGGCAGAGGATTTTTTCTTTTCTATTATTTCTAATGGTTGCACACAAAATGTGTTACTCTCTGAATATTAATAAATTCAGGGAATTAGACATGTGAAAGTGTATTACTATGTGTAAGCAACAGAAGATTGAGGTCCTAGTCATCCTCAAAATGAAAGGTTTGTCATATTAGCATTCTTAGAAGGCGCTTTAGAAGTCAATATAGCCCACTTCAAAAAGGTTATTCATTAGGGCTTAAAGAATTCAGCTTGTCTAGTTCCTGAAGACTGTGGAAACACAGAGAGTTCATTATGGAGCTATAAGTAAAAATAAATGTGTTTAATATCAACCTATACATTTTAAAAATCTTAGAAAAGCTGGAACACCATTACTAAACACACTCGCCCGCTACAGTTGGTTCCTGCATAGAATCCCTACAAGTCAATTATAAAGAGCTGATACATTCAGTAAGATTTTTCTTCATAATAAAAAAAAAATCTGGAAAAGTAAATAGATTCAAAACAACTTTTTCCTTAAAATATAGCAACACTTGTTACAGTACACTTCCAATTTCATTCACAAAGGATACTAGCGCACACCAACAATTCATGCTAAAAATACCAAGCTATAGGCCTACCACAATGTAAGCCCATCTCATCATTCCGAAGCCCAAATACTCACCAGCATCAAATAATTTCTCCTTTTTTTCCTCAAAACAAGCTATAAGAACTCAAAGGTGTTGTAGAAAACAGCATTTAGCCTGACACACTAAAATATTAGGCTATTCAGAAAATGATTACACCACCTCTCCCTACTAACCCAGTAAATAAAACTGCCTGCTACAACCCCCTCCAAAACCTCAGACTCAGTTTGTCCTCCTAATTTTTAAATCTGTCTTGAAGTTACTAGAACTGTTTCGAGAATAACGGTGCTACATGCTGAAAAACTCCAGAGACATATATTACACTTGGTTTATTACACTTTCCACATAGGTCCTCAACTAAAATATTTACTAGAAACAAACTGAGAATTGATTCTACAGGATCCTGATAGAAAACCCAAACCACAACTAACAGCAGTAACTATAGTACCCCCCAAAACTACACCCAAGACCTTAAGTTACCTACATTTGTTATCTGGGCATTTTGCTATCACACATGTTCAGTCAGAATGCGTGGAACTAAGTCAATGCCTTAACATGTACAAAGCGGATTTTACAAATGAGCATTTCTGTAAACACCAGAACGTATATCATGCATTTTTTCCCCCCCACAAAATTATATCCCCGGAGAGTATACCAAAACAGTTCAGTCTTATAACAACTTTAAAAATGCCTACCTTTACTGGTGAAATATGAGAATGGGAAACAAATCCATGGACATTCTCAATCTGTGACAGATTCTTCTCCGATACATGAACTAGTTCTGGACCCGTCACCTCATTGCTAATGTGTGGAGAGCTGTGCTCCTGTGGAGGTGTATCTTCATCCTGGTAGCGGTATTTCTGAAGAAAACAATTATAGAAAAAGATCAGTCCACCACAGAAATGTGAAAAGATTATCCAGAAAACCAGAAATAGTTGGGTTTTTTGACCCTGCTAACTTCAAGGTAACCAAATCTAGAAATAAAAGTTTTAATTGGTATTTTCAGTTTAAAGACTTATCCCATCCAAAAATCTTCCATCCTTTTTAGTCTCACATAGAACTACTATAAAGCTATTTAATTTTCTTTTCCCTATTTGCATACAGTAACATGTCCTGAAACCCTTTTCTAAATAACTTTACCTTTACTAGTCTTATCCTACAGACACTTTAACACTATCTTATTCACTAATAGCAGCAACTCCCAGTACCAATTGGATTTATCACATTGTCCTGCCTTTAAAGACTATCAGCCTCAAAAGCTTTTTTCCATACTTCCAATTTAGCACATCTGTCAAAAGTGGGTTTTGTCAACTAAAGAGTTTGAGCTTTTATATTGGAGTATCAATATAGCAATTCACTACTGCTAACTTCATTATGAAACAATAAAATGTGGGTTTGCTACTAGACAGATAAAACTTCCCCAACAAGTAAATCTTCAAACAAACAGAAGACATTATGCCTTCTCGGTCTTACTAATTTGCATTCAGTTTTAAAAACCAGAACCTATTACTTAGCTGCCAGGGATGCATGCTGGTCAGACTGTGCTCTATCCACACTTGCAGATCCCTACTAAAAGGTATTAATGAACTCAGGAGTACACATAACATTCACCTGTTCTCTGGACTGCAGAGTTAACTGCTCATCCAGCACCTCCAAACTCCAGAGCTAACATGGGCTCGCATTACAAACATACTTAAATATAAGTTTCACCCCAGTTTCACCTCTGTAGTCTCAGCCAATTCTGCGGCACTTTAGGTAGCCCACACATTTTATTGCTAGTTAAAACTAAAGCTAAAAACTGAAGTCATGTAACTTTTTTCCATTAGGGTTTACTGTGTCCATAAGATGCATCCCAACATGTTATAACAACATTCACTTTCACATACTACTACTATACTCTGGAGTACCCTTCATTGTTGAGACCATATGACATCAAGTTCTAGTATGAGAGAAATTATGCTTTTGAAGTATTGGAAATTATAAAGTAGAAGCAATACAAGTGTATTTTCTCTAAAAATATCAATGATTAGCAGAGAAGTACAAGGCAGAAGAAATAATTCCGAAGGGGACAACAAGAGCATTAAGACTTCTGCTATTACAACAACCAACCTCCAAACACTTCCGTACCTTCTCCTTAGCTGGATGGCAAAGGAGAGACGGTGAATGCTGATAGTTGTGAAAAATTGCAATAGTTACTCCAAAAGCCCTAATTTTTCAAATCTTTAGCAGAGAGGTTTCACGAGATGACCAAGCCAACTCAATAGCTCACTACTAGCAGAAGATAAAAGTTCTTTTTCTTTCCTATCCCTGTAGGAGTGAGATGCTAGATTGCTCAGACTCAGATTCCTGCCATTCATCTATTTTCAGAGATTGACTTGTTTTTAACTTACTCTGAAAGGAGTTGACATTAACTCTCTAGAGCAGTCATGTCAAGCATCAGAAACGGGAAAGAATTATCATTTAAAGAACAGTATTGGACAAAAATACAAGTGAACATTATCAGAGTATAAATAACATTGGAAATTAGAGAAAATAGACATTAGACCTTCAAGAACAGAAAATGTCTTGCAACATCAGAGAAAGCAGGACTTCTGCTAGCTTAAAGGAGCCTGCTCCGCTGGTGAAGGCACTGCTTGGCTGGACTTGTGATCCAAAAGGTCCCTGTCAGATCTCAAGTTTCGATTTGACTATGAAATACAGGAAAATGGGACCTGAAAGCGGATTAAATTCCCAGATCATCTCAGACTAGACCCTGTGGAAAGCCAGAACTGGATCATTCCAGTTTTATTACCAAAAAAAACCAAAATAAAATAGACACAGGTTGATCAAAATTAACTTCCTTTACAGAACAGTCAATACCTTTAGGCAAATCACAGAAGTACCTTGATTTTTTTCCTGAAACTAGGTACATTTATTAGAAACAGACATTTGGACATACCTGAGCGTAAACATGCTCTAGATTTCACTAAGAAATATATGGTTACCTTGTATAATGTATCAGTGCTTATAATAACATAATGCATATGAAGTTTTAGTAGATCAGTATGTCATTACTTAGATTAAAAATGAAAAAGCCTTGTGGTAAAAGATTCTTTCCCATACAAGGCACTGACAAGGACTATATAAGCTTCTCAAAAACATCTTAAATGTGAACTGCTAATTGGATTTTGATGCGATATTCAAGATTGACTTTACTATTATTTGCAAAATATTTCCCAGCTTGAAACTACTATAAAAAACCAGAATTCATGTTTAAAATACACTAACTTAAATACTTAGAGGATAACGTTTCAAAGTGCAAATAGAAGACAAGGACACAAAGTGCATGAAAACATAATATCCACAATACGTATTCTGAAGGTACCACATTATCCTTGCTCTTTGCAGAAAAGCAAACTGCTTCAAGTAAAACAAATTACTGTATCTTACAACAACTAATTCTCCACAGAAGTGGAAGTGTTTTGTACTACTTTACTACAGAGCATCACCTCTGAAATACCATGCCTCTTGACTGAGGTAGTGCGTTGAAGTGATCTGGCACAGTCAAACAGCCACATTCAGGACTGCCCATTCCTTCCCTCTCCCAGAAGCTGCAATCCCTTGAACGATAATTGAGTGAGCTACGCTAACTCAAAGGGCAGCTCCTGCCCACAGAAGCAGGACCCATTCAATCCCCCTTGGTCGAGCTGCACAACTAGGTCTCCCTGTCCCTTGCTGCTTGTACACATCCGACTTCAGACGGTGAGCAAGCTCAGCAAGCTAATCCAGCAGAACATTTCTCCCCTCTTGCAGAATATAAATTTTCTTTAATTCCCTAAAGTGGCTCACAACAAGATGAGACACCCAGCAGTGCTGGCATAACACAGAGAAAAGCAGGTAGAGAGTAGGACCAACCCATCTCATAGTGGATAGCCGAAGATCATTTCTCTGCTTACAACCAAGAGACTCCAGTCCTGCACCCAAATCCAGGCTCCATGGACACCCTAATTTGGAAAAGCCAGCCAAGTAATGGGCAATACAGATCAAAGTAAAAGAAAAAAGGCAGGTGTGGCACAGCTGCTTTTAACTTGCAGACAGACTGCCCCAGCTGCATATCTCAGAAGTTTCCCAGCACTCAATTAGGTAGTAGCCAAGCAATTTAACCATTTTTTAAGAAGCTTTACGGACTTCTGTGTAGTTTATAATCATAATTTAAAGTACAAAGCAACCAAATGCTAAACATTTAATACATACTTCTGACAGATATATTGCCCCAAAGGATTCAGTTGCAGGTACACAGGTGTGTCAAAATTAGAGACTCTTCTGATGCAACACAGTTAACAAAATTTCTTCTGGTGCCAACTGCTGAAAAATCCATTTTCTTTAGCAAACCAATGCTAGTTTACATGAGATGAGAAGATGGTCCAAATTCACCACAGTGAAATCATTCACTGTATTAACTGATTGGGCCCAGAGCCTCCCTGCTTCAATTCCCAGGCCTAGCAGAGTTAGACAAAAATAAGGATGAACAAAGTATCTGCAACAATATGCATGACAAACAAATATTTTGTGGACATTTTATAGCACCATTTTTCAGAATACAGATCATCTGTTCACAGAAAAAGCACAGAAAAGCTTTAGGAAGCTCATTCTAAAAAAGGTTCACTTTAGTCTGCTAAGCTCTTATCTACATTTTTAAAAGAAGGTATTTCAAACAGATTCATACATAATCTACCCCCTAAAGATAATTAGGTTGTGGTTTTAGATTTTTTTTTTTTTAAAGATCCTCTAATGAGAAATCTTACCAAAACAGAAATGAAAGGAAATTATTTAAAGAACACTTAAACAGTCCCATGCCCTAAACTGGTGACCCATATCCACAACAGCATGCAATACTGTTACTCCAGAGACGCAAGCAATACAGAATACCAAGTTCAGGGACAGAAAATTAATTACAAAAGAATATCCTTTACCAGACAAATTAATGACGAAATGCAAGGCAGCAGTAACTACAGTTCTCTTCAAAATGGGATGTGTATCAAAATCCAATTCATATTGGACATACACATCAATCCACTGTCTTACGTGAAAACAAATCTGAAAACATAGTAATATACCTTCTCTACACACAAGGAAAAAAAAAATCAGTGCTAAGCCAGCTTTAATACAAGGATGAAAGGGTGATTAAAAAAACAATTAAGAAGTTCATAAATTGACCTTCTCATACCGACTTCCGTTCTCCTGCAGATTTTAACCCTCCCCACTCACACAGCAATACAACTCCCAGGCTACTGCACACTTCAAACAACCAAAACTACAAACAAAACCCAGGAAAACATGCAACCTGACTTATACAGTCTGTCCCCAGATAAGTTTTAGTTTTCACTGTACAAGTCCAACCCAAGTTTTGAAAGAGAGTAAGGATAAGTAAGGACTTTAATAATTAAATCTAATTATTTGAATTCAATAAACATACACAAGCTTACAGGGTCAGACCCTCTCTGATGCAGTATGAACAGGCAGCATGATAAAAGAAAGTGGCTTTGGACTATTAGCACCTGACTCCCAAAGTTTAAATAACTTGTCCTTGTGCAGTCTCTGCTCCACTTTACAAGTTAAACTAAATCTGAAAGGACCCTTCAAAAGATCATTCCAGCAACTGAAGTTGTTGGGAACCACTGTTTGACATTCAACATCTCCACTCCTGCATAAAAGGACTAGGATGCCGTATGTCAAAAACAGATGACTAGAAAAATCCAAATGCCCACGGTTCTCACATCTCCCCAAAAACCAACCTGCACAATTCTGATGTCCAGATACCATTCAGCAGAAAATAGGCTCCAACAAGTCTAACAAAAGCAACAATACAGCTAAATTTTGCACAATCTTGCTAAAAGAAAACTAATCCAAAATTAATAGTATATTAAGATGCTAACGCATTTTGTACAAGCCTTCCCTGTAGTCTAGTGGAAGCACTAAACCAGAAGCTAGTGCTTAGGAAAATGGTAGTGCCTTCCTCACAGAGGACAAGAAAAGGATACAAAACAAAAGGTGTACTCCACTATTGCAGAACTGAAGTTAAATTGAGAACTTTTCATTTGTAAAAACAGGGCTGATTACAAAAGCCAAATAAAGTCTCTCTGCAGGTGAACAGCAATTCACACTGAAAAGCTGGAAGGCTGTGGCTAACAAAAAAACCTTCAGTAATGTAAGAAAAGAAGATACATGTTTGTGTATTTTCAGAACATCCTCACTGATCATGGAATAGGACATTCAGTATTATTTTCAATTTAGGCCTCAACATATCATAAGTTGAATGACTTGAAATATTAGAACAGGTTTTTTTTATCTTCGGGTTTGGTTTGTGTTTTTTTAACACAAGTTTCAGTACTTTGAGTAACTAACTGCTTCATTCTCAAATAAAAGCACTAAGTTTTCTTTAAATAATTAGAGCTAAGACAAAAACATAAGGCATTTCAGCCCCCTTAGTTTCAGTTTGACATTTTACCTTGAATAAAACTGCTTATAACATGTTTATTTAGGTCACAGTGTTCCATCATATGTCAAAATGCACAGCTAGTGTTAAAGCTAAGCATTTATATAATGCTTCATGTCATGGATACACAGAAACTATGTAACAATTTAAGATAGAGAAAGAGATACATATACATACACACACACACTTACAAACACACCAGAAATATTTGTAGTGAAGAAGTTCACCATTCCAGAACGCTCAGGAAAAGAGACCAAAGAAGGAACAGGCAGATCCTGAATGTTCTCTCCATATGTGGTCAAAAAACAGGAAAGGAAAATGGAAAATGCTGTATTTCACAGGATTACTTGTGTGAGATTAATTGTAAAGACTGAACTGGTAATCCTGTATTACTGTATTACTGTTTCACACTGTCATTTAAATATCAACTCTTTCCTTCTACTTCTCAGAGGACAAGAGTATTTTAGTTTTAGTGCAATGCAATTCTACAACTTTTCTTAAAAAAAAAATAAAATCGGCAAGCATCTAGCACAAAATCTCTCTGCACTACCAGCCCGTCACAACTAGTTAAACGCAAATCCTTCATTTCATTTGGGATGTGGATAGTACAGAGTACTCGCTCTGTATTAATAGCAATACACGTTTATTTGAAGAGAATTAAAACCTGTGCATAAATAGTCTAAGCTATTTTAAAGCCCAACCCTGCTAGATGAATGGCGCTGAAGGCAGTATCGGTCTGCCAGACACACGTATGACCGTACAGCCAACCGGCATTAATAACGACAACAGCGAAGGACGCTGC
>NW_009607735.1:0-2140 GCF_000690535.1 Cariama cristata
CTGCCCTTTCCTGGTGAGATGATGAGGGAAATTGTCTTACTCGTTGTACGGAATCAAATTCTCTGGAGGCAAATGTGGGTCTGTGTAATGAAAGGACATTTTCAGAAGGTGAGCTTGTGTAGTAAGTAAGAAGCAGCTTACTGCGAGATAAATTGGTTATGATGTCTTGCCCTAAGAAACTAGATTGTTTTCCTAATATTGTGTCTTGGTTTTGACTAAAGTAGAACCAATTCTCCTTTCAGTTGATTTTCCTTCAGTTAAATTTCTTCTAAATAACTGCACATTCGGAAGTTGGCTACATGTTTTTCAGACAGTGTCTGTTTTTACAGTTGATAATGCTTGATGTTTATAGCTGTTACCAAGGTAATGGTAGGATTGGTATGCAGAAAGGCCCATGTTTGTGCTTATTCCTGTGGGAATCAAGATCACTGCTGCCTCTCTTATGGTCCACAAGTGAAAAGGTGTAAAAGGGTTGCACCTGCAAGGACTTTGCACAGATCAAAGCAATGCTTTGCTGGTAGGTTTCACAGAATTTGATCAGAAGAGCAGGATCTGGAGCAGGAGATTTTCTGGACAGAATTATGCTCTGCTGGACACAAATGCTTCTTCCTTATCTCTTCAAGTACAATCCCGTATTGTCCGAAGGGCTGGGCAAGGGTGGCAGGTGGCCACAGGTGGCGGGAACATGCCTTTTCCTTCCCTGGTGGCGTGCAGTCTCACCATGCTCCAACGAGCCAAGCATGTCTGGGGCTGAAGCCAGGACCCAGAGTCCAAGTCCCAGAGACAGCCATAGGCCAGATCAGGAAAACTCTAACAAAATCCTACCCAATCAATCCTTATTTCACTCCTGTAGTTGTTGAAGGATAGTCAGTATTGGATATTTGGAAAAAGTCAACAAAATGGCTTATTAAAGTGATCCTTCTTATTTTTTGTATTTCTGGCAGTCAGCTCTTCAGGGATTTCCTGAATTAGAGAAAGCATGTTTTACAGACACTGCTAGATAAAGCCCCCATGAAACACACCTACTTCTCTTTGCCCTTCAAACCCATACCCACATCCAAACCTACTTTTTGTTTATCGGCTTCTTTCCTCTCTGATACTGTGTGTGTTCTGTTTTAATCCCCAAAGTTGTCCTTAGCCATACAGGAAAGATGGATGCCTACTCTCAGATGAGCATCCTGGAACCGCTGTAAACTATAGCACCAGCTCGCATTTAAACAGAAATGAATCCCAGGCTCTGAGTTGAAGTAGGCCCAAGACTGACAGGAAAATTTAAGTTTCTAGCTTCAAGAATCCTTTTTTATGTTTACTGAGGTTGTGATTTTTAGCTTGAACAGATATCAATAGACTTTTCCAAAAAGATTTTTCAAAAAAATTACTAACTCGGGCAAAACAAAGTGATTTCTTCTGATTTCCCTTAATATTATTCTCTGACGTGACAGAACTATTTTCACTAAAAATTTGCAAAAAACCTAACCTGCTAGACATGTAGCCCCAAACAATTAAGATTTGCTGGGCTTTTTTACATGCTTTTTTTCATCCTTTCTGACATGGTCACAAGGAGCAACAAATCTTCAGGTGAAAGATCCACTCTGAGGAAGCAGAGTCCCTAGAAGTCCCTGCTGAATGTTCTAGCATGCTTTGGACATTTTCGTCACATGAACCCTAATGCATACGCATGTCTTCTGTATGACAAGATGTCTCTTACCTGGCCTAAAATGTGTTTCAAATGCATGAAATTCTTCTGACTTTCTAGGTCCTTACAATACAAGGTAAATTAAATGTAAGATGGCATGTTCAGCACAACTGAACTCTGACTCAGGCTTAATTAAAAAAATAAACCTTTAATTAATGACAAGCAACTGATTAGGATTTATCCTATATTATAGTGGATACACATTCACTATATGTCAAGAAGACACTTGAATTTCTAAGCAGTGAGAAGACAGAATGATGCTGCAAGACTTACTTCTATTCAGCTGAAACGCTGTCTGACATAAGTCATATGTCACCCTTTTGCCTCTTAGGAATGCCAAAGTTAGCAGACGTATGAACATTCAGAGAAAGACCATCTTACAAAGGTGAAAGGAAAAGCTACAACCTGCATAATGTCTTCTCTGGAGACTTCTGTAGTAATTCA
>NW_009607735.1:2179-12879 GCF_000690535.1 Cariama cristata
AGGAATGACTAAATCAAAGTTCTCCTGATTTTGAGAAGAATTTATGGTTTAAAGTTTGAGTTGCATAATTGGGTATGGTCTGAACCTTACAAGTCAAATTATTATCTTCTTATTGAAAACCCTAAGGAAAATGCATTATTGAAATAAACCAATGAATTCTATGACCTAATTAAAAATAACAAATATTAAACAAATGGAACTGACAGGCATTTTACCTCCAAGTTTATAAAAAGAACTGAACAAATAGCAAAAATAATGTAACAATACAAAGCACTGCTGTTGAGCTAATCTTACATTAAAAACTTGTCAGGAACATGATAACTGGCCCAGATTTGCATAAACTATTTTAACACACAGATACATTATGCACATATTATTTTAACACAAGTATCAAGATTTTGCTGGTTTTTGAAACTTCTGTATTTTTAACTGCACTTTATTTTTTCCCCCACTTCTTTAACTTTATGCTTTCTCTGTTCCCTCAGGAGTCTTTGGTGTTTCACTCCAAAAGAAAAGAAAAAAGATTTTTAAAAAGCATTATTTTCATGCTGCCAGCTGTTTGAACTAATATTTGCATGATAGAATGCTTTAGGTTATATTATAAAGCTCATCCCTCTAGGTGTGAGAGCAGCAGTGTGTCTCTAGGGCTAAGAGAAGAAGGGGGTTGGCTGTGGGACCAGCAGAGTCGCCGCCAGGTCTAGGTGGATTTGTACATGTGTGTGTGTGTGCACGCACAGGCACGCACAACAGTCTGTACCAGCAAGTGGAGTGGGGCTTTGTACATCCAGATGCCAGCACAGCTGGAGAGACTGGGGTCCAGCAGCCAGCAACAGGACAGACTGAGTGAGCCCAGCTGCTGGAGAGATCCATCTTGTACATATGCATATACCTGTTCTCACCAGTGGAATTCCACCATGTTCAGCCAGAGAGGGGAGCAGGATGAGATTGTTGGTGCTGTCCCTGTTCGTGTGAGTGCTCTGAGTGTCTGTCTGTGATCTATATGGATGGCCATGGATATATGTATATATGTGGCGTAATGTGTGTGCTCTATGCGTATGTGCCTACTGGTAATATATTTTCAACCTTGCTACTCGTTGGACCTGGGGACATGGAGCTGCAGCAGCCTCACCTCTCTCAGACTGTTGGATCTGGCATCATACATTTCCTCTGAGAATATGGACTATGTATCGGTTTTAAATTTGTCACAAACAAGATACAGGATATCTTTAGCATATACATGTGCTCTGTGTGTGCCTGCCTGCTGGGAATACATCTTTGACATCACTACCTGTTGGATATGAAGACGTGGCGTGGCAGCAGCCTCACCTTTCTTATGCTGTTGGATGAGGCATGATATATCTTCCTCTAACAGAACGATTCTTCTCTCTCCCTCTTTGGTCAAACACAGTTTAAAAGTAAATCATTTGTGATGATGTCTGACATTTTCACTAGCAGGTATCTTCCATTTCTTCTTCTCTACCCACAGTTGTATTGTATCAGAAATACAAAGTAAGTATAAGAACTAAGTGTTAAAATTACACAACAGTTTCATCTTGCTATACGTACATGTGTCCTGTCCAAATGTGTTGTTTTCTAGATCATTGATGGAGGCAATGGTCTCATTGGTGTTTGTTGAAACAAAGCGTGTTACAATGAACCTTAATTTGTATTTTTGCTCCAGGGGTTTTGCCATGGTAAAAATGATTAAAACCTTCACTATCTTATCTGCTCAAGGTACAATTAGCCCTCCGTCTCAAGTGAAATTGTCACTCTTCCTCTGTTATAGTGTTCTTCACAGGAACATTGGTGACTTTTGTTCATGAGTTTTGACTAGAGACTGCTTATCAACTCTTCTACAACTTACATGACACCTGATTAGTAATAATACTTAAACTACTCCTAGTTTTGAGGTGAAAAGGTGCGGTTCACTCTTTGAAAAGTAAATGCTTCAGAATCCGTGATATCATTAATCACTTCACTATTCACAGCTTCCACAAGATCATGACACACTTCAATACTCAGGTTTTCAAAACAATCACGTATGTGCTAAAAGACACTCAAAAGTCTTGTGGGAGAGTTTCAGTTCTGGCATTGGCACACCTGAGGATGTGACTGTCTCTCACTTGTGCAGGGTCCCTTGTCAGTAGGATTCTGCTGTTGCTGCTGCTCTTGGTGCTCCTCACTTTACAAAGAAAGAAAATGGAGAAAGCGAGATAGGCTTGAGAATGGACATGGACAAACAGGAGGTGGGTTTTGGTGGATGACAGTGAAAGACAAAATACTTCATGTGGGAGGAGGAATAGGGAACAGAGACAAAGCAATCACAGAAAGTAGAGGAGAAATAGATTTTTTAAGTGCCTTCTTTCAGGTACTGAAGAACACATACATGCAGCTAAAGTGATATATACACTAGGGTGGTATATGACTTTCACAAGTCCAACTACCAGCCAGAAAAGATGCACACTTTATTCCAGCATGTATTTCTCTTGTTGGCTTTACCCTTCATAGTACTGAGCAGCTAATACTGCTAATAATAACTGTGGCAGTTAGAAAACAGTGTCTTGCAGAAGAAACTCTTCTGAGAAGAGCTTTTCTATTAGAGCGAAGCAAATACTCTATAGCATGTCTGGAATCACATTCACATTCTTTATATTCCCATGCTACTGTAAAAGTATTGATTAAAGTGCTACGTTCAGCAATGTAAAGTGCGTATTTTTGGTTGGGCTAAATTGTGATCCTGATCTACTTGGTGTTTCATTAACTTGCTTGTGACTAAAGAACTAAAGTGTTGCAGTATTGGCACAAGTAATCTACCAGTTTGGTTGCATGAATACATTTACAGCTCTTTCAAGACTTTCTATATCACACTAGCTAGTGCTGAAGAACAAGCAACAGATTGTCCACATGCTTAAAAGTGAAATGATCAGGACTGAAAATCTGGACAATTAAATTTTCTCCTATATGACTGAATCAATTGTTGTCTTTTTGTTTCTTTTAGGACAATAAAAATTTTGAAACAGCTGTCATGGGGAGAGGGAAATATACATTCTCAAAAGACTACCAAGATCCAAGTTTTCAAAATAAACCAGAAGATGTTTATGTGGATTCTGAATGGTTTATAAGAACCACGGAGTTTTAGAGAATTGTAATCTTTTGCTGATGGATGGGATACAAGAGGGTTCATTGGTCTCTCAAATTAAGCATACATGCCAGAGTCTAAAAAAATTTCATTTGCCTTTGATAACTTGTAAAGCTAAGTGTTGTAAATAATGCAGTTAGTTATTTCCGGTGGTGAGCAGTAATATCAGAAAACATTAAAAGAATGCTCTGGATATAACTGTATCAAAAAAAAAATCATAAGCTTTTCTGTGTTATCATTTCAATCCCCTATAATTAGTAGCTTGGTAAACCACTCAACTATAAACTATTCAACTATACTTTACATAATATTAAAGAGATGGAGGTAGTGGCTTTCAGCAATAATAGGGAGACCGACAGAAAAAAGAAACCAGACAGCTGTAGTACTACCACTGTCTGGAAATGAACCTAAGTCTTTGGATCACTTGGTGGAAGGAAGAAGACAAGTCAGTCCAGGTGACTTGGTAGCTGCTTTTTTCCTTCTTAAGAAGAGGTTCTAGGTGAGAGAGACTTGCCAGTCATTTTGATTTGGATCAGGAAAGGAAAACAGTAAGATTACCCCAGCAAAGGCCATAATTAACAAAAAGATCTGTGTGCAGAAGTGGCTGACAGGCCCCTCTCCTGGTCAGCAGATATCTAGCTGAAGCAGAGGAAGAATTGGGAAGACAAGTTTGACTTCTTTCAGTTAGCTGAAAAAAGGAGGGGGAAAAAAAAAGATATAAATTAATTTCCTTTGTTCTAGAAAACAAAGAAATGAACTATTTAGTTAAAAGACTTAAAAGGTTGCCTTCATGGAGAATGACTTGGTATTGAAAGAAATAGTAAGTGATAATGGAGTGAATAGCACAGTTACTTGAGAAATTATATTGCCCAGAAAACCAGATTTGTTCATAATCTATTTTAAGACTTCTTTTTTTTATACTGTTTCACTGCATTTTTTTAAAATCTTGCAACCCAAGAGACAAAAATCCCAATTGAAAGATTACATCAACGCACAGTATGATAATGTCCTTTAGACTTCAATAACATTTTTAGTCATATGACTTCCTTTATTTTGCAAGAAGGTGTCAGAGAAATGAATTTTCACTATTACTTATCTTCTAGTAAATAAAAAAGAAGTAAAAAACTGTTTTTGAGAAGACCTATGTGTTATCCCGTGCAATCTTTTCCTTTCTGACTGCACTAGAGAATCTAAACCGTTTTCCAAACAGGCTCAGGTATGTTCTGACCTCAGCAGAATTGGTTCAGCATTCAGGAGCAGTGTTCGATATTATGTCTGAACTGAGGGATTCATCAAGGCTCCTGTGAAGAAAGAATATAACCTTGCCAGAGGCTTGATCATTAATGTCCAGACAGATTTGTGTATTTTTTATCACTGGTTGACAAAACTTTGATGTTACAGTGAAAAAAGTAAATGGAGAATATACCTTTTAGAAATATTTCACTCCTTCAGGACAGATACATTATAATTAATGTTGGATAGCTTTCCAGGAGGCTGGCAAGCAACATGGAAAACTAGTACATGAATACCAGAGAAAATGTCATTGCAGAAATCAATATATTATATTCTGTCTTTCTATGATACTCCGTACATGTTTATGAATAAGAACATGGGATAAAAATGTTTCCCAAATACTGAAAAATCTCACTCCAGATCAGATCAGATCAGATCAGATCAACAGTCTAATTTTGGTTTCTGAAATAAGCTTTGTTTATTAGTGTATTATTAGTCATAATCTCATATTCTGCTATTCCATATGAGATACTGAATGAAATCTCAGAGTTACATTAGCAATAAACAGGGATAGTTACAGAGTAGTCATTGGGTTGCTTTGAGTAGCTTAGTGTCTAGAGAACAGAAAATGAGGCAATCATTTTTCAGTAGTAATGATTTTCACTAAGCCATAAAAAAAAATTTCATAAAATCTCTCTTCATGAAATCAAAAAAATTTACAACAGAAGGAAACATGTTACGTGAAAAAAATGTATTCATAGTGCTGACAACACATTTGAAGCTGAGCTATATTGTAAACATTTAAGTATGGACTAGATCTGCTGATTCTGTCCTATATGTTAAATCTAAATTAAATTCCAATACATCCTGTGAAGGCATAACTTCTACAACATTCGTTGATATATGGTGGCACAAACACTGCATACCAAGCTTGTAAGGAGAAAAATAAGTTAATAAGCAAGGAATGGTATGGCAGAACATTAAAATGCCTCAATAATTAGTGTCTAAATTCACAAAATAGCATGTATTATGACCGCCAAGAATTATGTTTTTAAGGTATGCATCAATAATAGTGATGTTATAAGGTTTAAAAGGGAAACAAGTTAATTGCATTACTGAAGGTAGGAAGTTTCTACTTTTTGCTATATGGGCCTGTGTTATATGAGTCTGATCTGACTGTTCATGAAAGAATGGCTACAAGATCCTGGCATGGCTGTTTAGACCTAGTTCCAAAAGCAGTCATGGGCACAGCTAAGAAATGCTTGAGGAAACAGAACAGGCACAAAGTGTACTATTATTTTCAGAAACAAGCAGGTGCAGGCAGGTAGAACCAGGCTCAGCATGATGCATGTCTGGTAGAGGGAAGTACTACAGAAAAAAGTATTGTATTCTTTTATTCTTTTTGAAACAAAAGGAAAACAGAGAGGGATCAATTTCAAGGGCAAGTAACCATGTTCTGTTTCTCACTGCGTATAAGCTGGGATTTACAAAATGTAAGGACTGCCACACTAAATCAGATCATCTCCCCATTATCCTACTCCCTACAGAGGCCATTAGGGAGAGAAGCACCAGCCTTACTCACTCCCAGAAACTCTCTGGACAAAGTGTGCTGCACAAAGTGCTGCACTGAAAGAAGTAGTGAAGAATAATTCCTGATTCATACACCAGCCAAATATCTGCCTATTTAAAATGAATTGTGGAGTACAGTATTTGTTCAGCTCAGCTCTTATACCAGTGCTACTATCGTGATGAATATCCCAACAAAACCAGTAAGTTGATAGCATTAACTTGAACAGTTGTAGTTAAACTGTGTTAACAGCATGTTAACAAGTAGAAAGATAAATTTATACATTGCTAAGTTCAACCATTTCAGAAAAAAAAAAATTATTTCAGAAAAAACAATCAGTTTTCTTTGCAAGGTGAAGTTGATTTATACCTGAATTTTACTCTGAGGCATTTCAGTCAGCATATTAGGATAGCAGCTACCAGTGGATGTTACTCAAAATTGTCAACATTCATTTTCAGGGTTCTGCATTGAGCATCTCAGGAAGAGTTATATGAAGACAGAAACACATTCTCAGGAAATAATATCCTTTCAGGCAAATTACAAGCAAGCCCCTTGACAGGTTCATTATAAGCCTTTTTGTACTTTAGATTTATTAAACTCTTTTAACTCATACTGTGAAAATTATATGAGAAAAAGGAAGAAAAAAAAATAAGTCTTGGAGAATTCTATTACTGATCTAACAAACAAGTGACTCGCTTTTAGAAATAAATCTTTATCTGGGTGTCTTGACCTCCAGTAAAGGAGCTTCCATTTATTTCTTTATGGGAATTAGCACTGATTTTTTTTCTGGTAAAGAGATAAAAGGTCAAAATATGTCATGATTTCTATGTAACAAAAAGTGATTTGAAAAAAAAAATAGTATTGAAGTAACATCAGTGGACAAGGGAAGAGCTATGGATGTCATCTATCTGGACTTCTGTAAGGCCTTTGACACAGTCCCCCACAACATCCTTCTCTCTAAATTGGAGAGAGATGGATTTGATGGGAGGACTGTTCGCTGGATAATTAATTGGTTAGATGGTCACATCCAGAGGGTAGTGGTCAATAGTTTAATGTCCAGATGGAGATTGGTGACAAGTGGTGTCCCTCAGGGGTCCGTACTGGGACCAGTGCTGTTTAATATCTTCATCAATGACACAGACAACAGGATCAAGTGCACCCTGAGCAAGTTTGCAGATCATAGCAAGCTGAGTGGTACAGTGGACATGCCTGAGGGACGGGATGCCATCCAGAGGGACCTTGACAAGCTTAAGAAGTGGGTCTGTGTAAACTTCATGAGGTTCAATAAGGTCAGGTGCAAGGTCCTGCACCTGGGTCAGGGCAACTCCAGGTATCAATACAGGCTGAGGGATGATGTGATGAAGAACAGCCCTGTGGAAGGGGACTTCAGGGTACTGGTAGATAAAAAGTTGGACATGAACCAGCTATGTGCAATTGCAGCCCAGAAGGCCAACCATATCCTGGGCTGCATCAAAAGAAGTGTGAACAGCAGGTCGAGGGAGGTGATTCTCCCCCTCTACTCTACTCTACTCTGGTGAGACCCCCCGCCTGCAGTACTGCCTTCAGCTCTGGAGTCCTCAGCACAAGAAGGACATGGATCTGTTGGAGTGAGTCCAGAGGAGGGCCACAAAAATGATCCAAGGGCTGGAGCACCTCTCCTATGAAGGCAGGCTGAGAGAGTTGGGGTTGTTCAGCCTGGAGAAGAGAAGGCTTTGTGGATACCTTATAGCAGCCTTTCAGTACTTAAAAGGGTTTTATAACAAAGATGGGGACATTCTTTTAGCAAGGCCTGTTGCAACAGGACAAGGAGTAATGGTTTTAAACTAAAGGAAGGTAGATTCAAACTAGATATAAGAAATAAATTTTTTGCAATGAGGGTGGTGAAACACTGGAACAGGTTGCCTAGAGAGGTGGTAGATGCCCCACCCCTAGAAACATTCAAGGACAGGCTGGACGGGGCTCTGAGCAACCTGATCTTATTAAAGATGACCCTGCTCACTGCAGGGGAGTTGGACTAGATGACCCTTAAAGGTCCTTTTCAACTCAAAGCATTCTGTGATTCCATGATTCTGTGATTCTAACAGAGTATTGAGACTTCTGGGCATATTATTTGCAAATCTCCAACACTGCAAAGACCTAGGAAAAATTATGCCTTTTTCTTTTCCTGTGATCTATTACTGCTTCATGGTTTACGGTATTTGGCCATGTCTAGGTTTCTTTTAGAAATGACCTGGTACATTATTCAGAAGAGTCCAAGTTTAACTCAGCGAAATGCAAGTCAATGTCTTCAGCTAAGGTTAAACTGCAATTTAGAGTCTATATCATAGGTCATCTGGACTGTCATATATATGGAGATAACGGAGGGTCTGTAGTTCTACCATTTCCTTTCTTCCTCCTCTCCTCCTTTACCCAATGAATGACCACCAGTGATTATCAATAAGGTTTTAGAAAACTCCCCTTCTCTCCCACCACTACATACAACATTTATTTTGTAAAGTTAATTTTGTTCTGAAGAACCAAAGAACAGCTACTGTTACAGAAAAGATCAAAATGTGTGTGTCAAAACTTCATGTAACATAGTGGTATCTTTATTTTCACTAAGTCTATGTAATTCTATCACATGTCTGAATGTTCAAAAATGTCAAAGCTTAGCTGAAGAAAATAGTATCCCCGTTGCTTCAATTACTTTCTGTATTTATTATATTATTGTGTTATTTTATTTTTTTTTACATGCACACATGCCTATACATCTATATATTTATATGAGGTAGGCAGGGGGAGTCTTAACTGCCTAGTTCACAATTTGTTTTGTCTGCCTACATATTTTTGCAGGCAAACTTTATGCACTTAATCTCAGTGGAGCTATTGGCAGGCAACATTTGTAATACAGCTGGAGGAAGGAGTTTCAACTATATGTTCATAAAGAAGTCTTACAGGAAACAAAGATCATTATAAATACACAGATTGACATCTGGGCTGATATATATTTGTGCAGAGTGGTATTGATCAAGAAGACAAAAGCATCAAGCTATTAATAAAAACTTTTTGTGACAATGATTCAGAACAAAGATATTGCACATAATAATGTAACTTAAAGAAAGGAAGAAAAAAATAAAACTCTGGACTTCTTAGTGCCTGTGCAAAGGAGATTTTTTTATTACTGTTTTTCTGTACAATTAGCACATAGTGTCAATAGGGAGATTTTTTTTCCTACTTTTTTTATGCAAGCAGGTAACAATCTCCTTTTGTGTATAAGAAGGTAATATTTGAAATTTAAATTCTGGAGAATATAGTGGTTGTATACTGATCCTTTGTTTAAACCATTAATTTTAATAGATTGTTTTCTGATAATTACTTGATCTGTGGTAATCCTAAAAAGTCCTTGTCAGGACTTTAAGAATGAGGTTCCCAGTAGGCTAGGGAATATGTATAGAAAGACTTTCTGACATAGGTAACAAATGCCTTAAGAGCATTACCCGTTGGTAAATGAGTCAAACAGAATACCACAGAAAGTTTAATATAGCAAATACACAAGACAAATGGGTGAATCAAATACTTCTGAATTCAATGGAGCATTTACTGCAGGATTTTGCAGGCATGATGTGAGCTGAATTTTAAGGCAAGATCTGAATGAAGACAATGGTGTTGTTTTGTAACACTTGTGCACTGAAAATCTGCAGCACCAGCGAGGGACGTTTGAAGACACTTGACTCATTAGTAATGAGAGCAAGTGGAATTTTACAGATTTTTTTTACGAAACATTTAATGCATATATATTTCAAGAAAATGTTACCTATGGAAAGGCCACATAAAATTTATGTGTAACTACAAAGCTGCAATATTTGAAGGATTTGAAGATTTAATCTAGGTTTTAGTACAAATGCAAAACAAGAGTGCTTATTCACACGTGACTTATATGCTAACTGTATTTCCATCATCTGTAGAAATAAAGAACTGGTTTTAGCAAATAAGATCCTTTTTATTCTTATCCAAAGTCTGATATAAATGTCTAGTAGTCTTCAAGCTAAATATTCTACTTTTTATTGTCTTAAAAATGCATGTGCTTTGGGTAATTATATTTTTGTTTGTTGATAAGGTACTTGATTTTGTGAACCTTACTAGGTGCTTTTGTGAACTGTTTCACTTGAGTGATGCTGAGATCATCCAGAAAGACCATACCAGTACTGCATCTTGCATCCTCTCTTGCTGATCGTAAAGAACACAAAAAGCGGTACATTGCTGTGGTAGTATTTTCTAATGAGACTGAAATGTTGTCTCCGATAAGAAGTATGGATGGAAATAAAAGACTTTTTAACTTTTTTTTGAAAGCTGAAGTTCACATGAGCATATCTCCTGAAAGTAGGTAGGATAAAATTTTCAAGAATCTGATTCTCATAAATAGATGGTGCAACCTGATCTATGTTCAGCATCTCTTTACATTGAAGCATAGGAAGTAAACAGAAGGGAAATCATACATATGATTCTTAATGGTTTTGATGGTAAACCTTAGCTCTTCTGCATATTCCCAACCTTCCCACGGTGACAGATGAAGCTTGAAGAAACAATCAGGTAAATGAAAAAGAAAGCAAATCTTTCTCTTTAGCAATTTCTCTACTTTTATCAGGATATCAGAGTACTTGCAAAATTCAAACTTATTTAGTTATTGTCAGGAAATCTTACATCTATTATTTGAATAACACAGGAAGAAATATATAAGAAATACAATTCTAGGCTGTGAGAGTCGGTCCGAAGTTGTCCTGA
>NW_009607736.1:0-1938 GCF_000690535.1 Cariama cristata
GCCTGATTTTTTTTAATCTGAGAGGCAAAGAAGCGTGCTGCCCAAGCCGGTATGTAAAGTAAGGGTTTGTATTAAGAGCACTTGGGAAATTAAGAGCGCTGTAGGAGCAATCAGTTCCTGCATCAGTGTGTTAAAGCAGGACACAGGTGGCTAAGTAAGGCACCTTTCAGCATGCCGTGAGGTGCAGTGAATCTGTATACCGTGTGTCCTCTGGGTGTGGGCACAAAGGATTTCTTCCCTAAAAAATGCGTGTTGTGCCACCTCCTAACTTATGCTGCCTCCTGCTTGCCCTCAGTTATTGAAAGCTGGAGGTAGCCTGTGGTTCAAAATACCTTTGTTGCAAATAGCCATATTCCTAAAAACTTCTTTGGTATGACTGGAAGAGGTGACGGTAAGAATCCCCAGAGGTGGTGGCAGGGTTCTCTCACTGAGCCCTCAGGGCCAGCAGTCCGTGCTGCTGCGGGCTGTGGGCTGCCTTCTGCAGTCAGGCTCGGTCAGAAAAGTTACACTGTGTACCCTCCCGGTCCCACTGTGTGTTTTTCTTTGAAAAGGCCAATTCCTTTGGTAATCACAACCCTTTTTTAGACTTCTTTATATAGCAAAGGCTATTAATTAGCCTGCATTCCTCTTTTGCAGCATATAGTGTGGCTATAATTGCATGTATGTAGTAGATAGGTTTCTTGTCAGTTGCAATTAATGCTGTTGAAATTACATATATATGAAATACAGAACTGCTGCTTGGTTATATCTGTGAAGCTATGTCAGTGTCTTTGTGAAGTGACATAGTGGCGTCCTCAGTGTAACCTACTGGCATGCTGGGATTCGAGTTCAAGGTGTGAGCATGTGGAATGGTCTGCAGTTGAATAGTCTCTGAAGAGAAGGGATGGTGTGAAGCCGAACTATCTCTAGAGATATCTGTGATAGTGAGAGGAGGTCTTTTTTTTCTCACAAAGAACTACAGCACTCATTTTCCTGTATCTGTTGTAGAGTTATCCTCTATAGAGTTGCTGAAAATATGATTTCTATTCTGGAATAAATATTTGATTTTAATCTCAAATTTGAGATGTAGTTTGAATGTTTTTTTTTTTATTCAAGGGAGCTATTTCAGTTTTATCTGCAGCATTAAAGCAGAATAAAGATAGCAGCATCATATTTTGCTATAGCTGTGCAGGGAGACAGTCTCCTTGTGGACAGAGGTCTTCCTTACTAACAATGGTAGTTCATTCTGACCTGCTTACCCAGAGATGATGAAAAGCTGCAGAAACAATTGTATTTACTGCTTCTTGGATGCATAGTGATTTGTTGCTAAGTAGGGATTTTATGGACATTGGGACAAAGGTTGATGATGGAAATAGAGGATACTGGAGGGTTGTGCTTTTCTCTCCCCCTTTACAAAGAAACATGTATATTTTGTAGCATTTAATGTCGTATTGCTTGTTTCTCTAGCCCATTAGTTTTTGTGCAAGTGCAGAGAATTCAGTTGTTACCTGCATAATTGTAGAATGAGTTATTTCGCATGGTTCTGCTGAATAAAGGGAACTATAAGGTTTATAGGTACAGCCTCTAATAATTCACTGTCTACTATAATGGAAATAAGCCTATAGTTTAGCATATTCATGTCATGTATTGCCTCCCTTCTCCCAGCTTTTAAACTGAGGCTGGGTTAGTGCTGGCATTCTGCAGCACTTCTGTTTTGTCAGTGCATCAGAAATGGAGAAGTGACTTCTCATAGAGAGGTTGCAAGATGGAAGCTCTCACGCAGGCGGTGTGGCTTCAGTAAGTAGGCAGGAGTACGTTGTAGTAAGGCATTCTGATCACAAATTAGGCTGCTGCTTTTGTTGTGGCTTTAGCTTGCAAATGTTATTAAGTTGTAGCCCAAAGTGATGCCCAGTGATGCAGACTTGAGGCAAAGGCACAAGTAAAGATGCAGCCCTGTCA
>NW_009607736.1:1948-51494 GCF_000690535.1 Cariama cristata
CGTTGGTTTTTGTGGAAGGCCCTCAGAGCTAACCTGAGCCTTGCTTTATTGTCTCAGGGTTATTTCTTCTTCACATTGCTTTTGGAGGAAGATAACTAGATTTTTATGAGGACTTTTAATAAAAGGCAAATAATCAGTTGCTTTATATATATTTATGTTTCAGGGCCTTGGGTTTATCTTTCTTTAATGTGCATCAAATGACATTTTGATGCAGTCACATATAGCTGTTCCTGCACAAAGTCACTCTGTATCAGTTTTTCCTTAGATTCTCAACTTACTTCAATGTTTGCTGCTGACAAATGACTTTTTTCCTGAATAGTTTGATTTAAATGTGTGTTCATATGTCTTTAAAGATACTGGGTCCCTGATGATGTCAGCCTAAATCTACATGTGCAGGTCAAGTGTCTGTCTCCATTTATCTGAACTTGTGTATGTCTATATTGGCAATCCCAAGCACAAACACAGGCTGGGAGGAGGATGGACTGAGAGCTGCCCTGAGGAGAAGGTCTTGGAAGTGCTGGTTGATGAGAAGCTCAACGTGACCCAGTAATGTGCGCTGGCAGCCCAGAAAGCCAACCCTATGCTGGGCTGCACAAAAGCAGCGTGGCCAGCAGGTCAAGGGAGGGGATTCTGGCCCTCTATTCCACCCTCGTTAGACCCTGTCTGGAGTACTGCCTTCAGCTCTGGGGTCCTCAGCACAGGAAAGACATGGATCTGTTGGAGCGAGTCCAGAGGAGGCCATGAAGATGATCTGAGGGCTGGAGCACCTCTCCTATAAGGACAGACTGGGAGAGTTGGGGTTGTTCAGCCTGGAGAAGAGGAGGCTCCGGGGAGACCTTATAGCAGCCTTCCAGTACCTAAAGAGGCCTACAAGAAAGCTGGTGAAGGACTTTTTACAAGGCCATGTAGTGATAGGACAAGGGGCCATGGCTTTAAACTGGAAGAGGGAAGATTTAGATTAGATATTAGGAAGAAATTCTTCATCATGAGGGTGGTGAAGCACTGGAACAGGTTGCCCAGAGAAGCTGTGGCTGCCCCATCCCTGGAGGTGTTGAAGACCAGGTGGGATGGGGCTTTGAGCAACCTGGTCTAGTGGAAGGTGTCCCTGCCCATGGCAGGGGAGTTGGAACTAGGTGATCTTTAAGGTTAAGGTCCCTTCCAATCCAAACCATTCTATGAATCTATGCTATTGAGGCACTTAGTTTAGTCACTAGGAATCAGTCTGCATTTCTCCTCTTTATGGTGCTGTAAAATTTGTTCTAAAGTGTTTGATCTGTTCCCTTAAGCATTTAGCTACAGGAATGTATAAAGAGATCACTGTGGCGTTTACATCTTTTGCTAGTACAGCACATGCATAGAACATGCATTGTTTTTTGTCACTGACAATCTTATCTTTTGTTTGTACACCTTTTCCCTCAGAGGAGGCAGAAGTTCATTATGATAATGTGTTCACACATCCAGAGCTACAACTACTTTTGAGAAGAAATTGCCTTTATTTAGGAGCTTTTGTTTCTAAATTATGCACTAAGTTATTAGCACATAAAACAGACCTCATGAGTAAAACGAAGTATGGACTTTCGAGTATGCTAGTACTCTACCTACTTGGCTTCACCTCATGAGTAATGTTGACATTTCTTACTACAAAACAGCAGCATGTCTGTGAATAACTGGCTGAGGTACTGTGTATTCATACCTTTGCTTAGCTCATGATGACTTTTTCAGGTGACCATATCCTTACTGAATCACACAATTGTTGCCACACTGAATCTAACCCATTCAATTATTTGAATTGTTATTTCATTTTTGTTCTAGTTTCTCTTGGTTTATGCTTTGTAGTACCGAACGCATTTAAGAAAACAGGCATTTATTTTGATAGATTGGGAGCTGAAATCTTCTATCCTAAAAGACTATTCTATAATTCCCCAAGGCAATGAGGCATTCTAGTTCTAGGTGATCTGTTTAGTTCTGTGGAGTTTTTTTTTCTATATTGCAGCACTTTCTGCAGATTCTGCTCAAACATTGTTTTATTCATATGATTGGTTTCAACAAAAATGTTTGTGATGGACAGTGACTGTACATTTTTCAGCTCAAATAACTAATGAAAAACCTATGAAAAAAGAAACCATTTATAAAAAGCAAAACCCAAGCAAACAAAAAAAAACACATAACAGATTTTAGCATTGAGTACTTAATAGACTCAGCATTAAGGAAGTGTCACACTCATTGTTACAAATTTGAGACTTGATATCTCATTTGAATTTGTCTTAGCTTCAGTTAGATTGATATATTTTTCTTTATTTGATTTTTTTCTTTATTAAGAGCCAAAACATCTCTTCCTCAAGGCAGGGCAACGAATTAATTCAGAGCAGGTTGCTCAGGGTTCTTTCCAGTCTGGATCTGAAAACCTCAAAGGACAGATATTCCGCAAGCTCTTTGGGCAATGTGTTCCAGTGTTTGACTATCCTCTAACTGAATTTTTTTCCGTGTGTCAAGTTATGACCATTGCCTCTCAGCTTCCTGCCATGCACCTCTGTAAAACCTGCTTCCATTTTCTTGGTCACCTGCTCTTAGGTGTTGGAATAGGGCGAAACTACTTGAATAGGAAATACAGTCATCAGTAACAAGTTCAGCAGCAATGAAATCCCACTTTCTTCTTCCCATTTTCTTCTCCTCTGTGCAGCTGCAGGAATATTTTGAAAGAAAATGTGGTAAAAAATACAGGATACAGATTTTTGACCATTGGGGGATCAAAAATGCTAGCTTTTATCTGTTGTTATGTCAATGGTGAACTATAGTAGAGACATAGACAAGAATGCCAGGCAAAGCTCATGTGCAGAAGTAGTCTAGAGACGTGTAAGAAGGTTTAAAACTAGCTAGTTCAGTTACCACTAATGATCATTCTCTAACAGTGTGGTAGTACTGACTACCTTGTTCTGCTCAGAGCTCTACTGTGGTATAGCTAATTGTGGGGTTTTTTGTTCATCTGGGTAGATACTTTTGTACAGGTTTGAATCGTAACAAAACCTCAAACGTTCCACCTATATGATGCTTGAGTATCACAAGATCCCAGTGAATTTCTAACACAGAAGGTAAACCAATTTGCTGTAGTGCAACAGGTATAGACAGAACTTGCTATGAAATATATGAAAAAGCTGAACTGAAGGATAATAGCATTAAGAGTAATTTTCCCAAAACTTCTGCTGCTGCAAAGCCAAAAGTCCAAAAAGGAATTAAAAGTAAGCCTGCTTGGTTTTAATTTTGTCATCAATATGTAATAAATTGTTTATTATATTTATCATACTCGTAGTTCCTTCTACATTCTTACATGGATATTTTACACAATTGTTTGAGGATCTCGTAAAAAATTCTGCATATATAAAGATATACTGTAGCTGATATATTTCTGGGAGAAGTTCCAGACAATCTGAATGGAGCTCTTTCTGGATGAATATGTATCATTAAGGTATCGCTTGTATTTTGAAAAAGTGTGTCATAATCGTAAGAAAAGAAACAATCGTAAAGAAATTATGAAGTCTAAGACAAGAACCAGTAACAAGAAGACATTGTAAATAGGTTACCGTGTGGGTTTTCTTAGTACTTAAGAAGAGCTGTTTATGATAAAGTCAAAATGCAAGCCTTGATAATCAAGAAGGAGTGCAATATTTTTGAATGGAAAAAACAGAGTTCTGAGAGCACTTCAGAAAGTGACAAATGCTTTTTTTTTTTTTTTTTTTTAATGGAAAGACAAAAACATTCTCACTTCCAACATATCATTGGCAAGGTCCTTTAGATTGTTCTTATAGGGGTACTTGAGTCCTGCTCTGCAGAAGTGGGAGCTTCATTATGGACAACACTCAACCTTTTATCTGAAAGGCACACAACAAAATTCTGGCTCTTAAGCAGAGGAATATAGTAACCCACATAGATTTTGTGAGGATGGACAGCGGCTTTGTCGGCACAGGAAAAAAGTTCTTCAAACCACTCAATTTGCACTTGACAGATCTCCAGTTTGTGCTGTGTGGCATGACTGTAAGACTGTACTAGGGATATTTATTTAAAAGATTCCAAGTTGCTGCCAGGTGGAATAATGAATGTATCCGCAGTAAAGTAAGCACAACATGCCTTTCATCTGATGATGTCTGATGGGCAGACTGCTGTATCCTTAATGTTAGAAAATTTCTGTACTACTTTGTCTGGTTTTATCTCAGCTGTGCAGAAGGAAAAAATTAATAAAATGAAAGATGTGGCTTTGTGTTTTGTCACCCATCAGTCTTAGCTTCAGCTTGTGAATTTCACACATTCTGGAATTTTTTTTTTCTACATCTTTTATGGAAGGTTTTTGTTTCCACAAAAAACATTACTGTTTTGCAAAGTAGGCGTATTGGTGTTTCATTTTAATATAGCAGTACTTCCTGACCATGATTCTGTGACTATTTTTAGATGGCGCAATCAATGGGGTACTCCAGATGATAATTAAGCAATGAAAATTGAACTACTTTGCTCTGACTCCTCCATTTTTTATTTTAGTTGCCTTCCGTTTTTGCTGTGAAGGGAGCTAGTGCTATTGCATCAGACATCGATCTTCTTCCTTTCGGAACGGAACTCGACAGCTGATGCTGTGCAGTCCTGTCTCTGCAGTGTGTCTCAGAACCTGGTAGGAGAGGTGGGGCAGAGTAGGTACTGATACTGTTTGTTACAAACATGTACGTGACATATGCACCTTGCAGTTACCCTTTTGTCAGAGCCCAGAAAGTTGATTTGTGGATGTTTCAAGTGCTGTCACAATCGTTGACTTGAATGAAAGTGGCCCTAGAGTGGGGAGGTCATCTTAGTTGAAAAAGTAATCATGCAGTGTGTCAGGATTAGTATGTACTTGTTAAAAAATGTGTTTATGAATTGACATTGCAAAATACATCTAGAAATGAAATTTATGTTTCTTAAAACTTTTATGCACTAGAAGGTTATTACTGTACTATAGTTACAGTAATAGTAACCGCCCTCTTTTTGTTCTTTCCAACCAACCAGATAAATTTGTGTATGCATACTTATCCATGCTGCAAGTTAGTGCAGCTATCATAAAAGTGCTTTATAGCGGTCAGACTTTCTCTGCCTGGTGAAAGAAATGTATGGTATAAAGCATTTTTTATACTGGCATAATTGTGGCCATTTTTGGGTTTTTGGAGTGGCATATCAGTGAAACATCAGTTTTCTGACTAGAGAAGTCATACCAGTCCCAATTTGTACCTGTAGACTGATGTGTTTATGAAAGAACTGTCCGTAGCACTTCTGTTGCAATTTTCATTTAATGTTGCTCAGATAGAAAGCGCTTAATATGAGGATCTCAATTATGTTTTCACTCATGCATGACTTACATATGTGTTGAAAATAAGAGATTAGAGTTTGTATTCTGAGTATTACAGATCATTCCTTTAGCTGAGGAAATGAGTTATACTGCTCTGCTCCCTTGCATTATGTATTTATTTGTTGCTTCAGGTAGGTTAGGCTGTATCACTGTATGGTTATAACAGCTTTCAAAACTTTTAAAAAATCTTTTGGTTTGATATTTCACTATTCAGAAAAAGTTTGAAGTATCTTCCTCTTTAGAGGAAGAACCTAGGTGGATATAAAACATAACACTTAAATTTGTAGTGTTGTGATGTTAATGCTCTGGATGCCTTAATGTGTGTATTGTTGGTAGGGTGCTAGCTTTACTGCTTCTGTCTTCCATTACCTTAAAATTGAGAATCATTGTTTTATTTTTATGGGAAACCTATTATGAGCTTGTATAATATTATGTTTTTAATCAGCAGCGCTTCAGAGGATACTCCAGTTCAGTGGTAAGAGCTTGCTTTGGCTCAACCAATATTTTCCCAAAGCATATATTAATGCATCTACTTATTCAAAATTGCTGTCACACTAAGAAGCATAATTACAGACTGCATGGAGACTCTTGATAAGAGAATAGGAAAAAAATGTATCAGCAAGATCAAAGAAGCACCTGAAGTTAATTACAATTTAGGACTGAAGTGTAGCCATCAAAAGGCTTTATTTATTACTGGTGGTTTAAAAAAACCACAGTGTGATGTTGCATGTTGGTTAACTTTACACCAGAGTTCTTTCATTGTGTTCATTTATACCTAAGATAACTGAAAGATTAATGACTTCCAGCCTAAAAGACAGACACTAGAGATGTCATTTGTCAAAGGTTTCTACTGCATAGGAAGGTTATATGTTTTTAGATGTTCTTCACATCATTGGTGCCCCCTACAATGAGGGTGATTAGAGAAGCCCCATTAAAATGGAATGTATGATTGCTGAGTAAAACTGAATTACACCGTTAAACTATTTTTTTCCATGCCATGATCAGGAAGGTACACGAAACCTTAACAAATTTGTTTCAACGCTGAAGCCTATCAGAGAGCAAGTGTCTCTGCCAGTCATTGTTCACTGTGTCTCTTTACTTGCAACCAAAGGTGCATAGTCATAGCCAGACTCCAGTGAAGGTCAGAGGCCCAGATCATGACACAGGCGTTAGGTCAAAGGTTAGCATTTGCAATCTGATGCCACAGTACCTTCTCTAATTTAATTTGGACAGCTCATAGGTTAATAAGGATTGATGGTAATGGAGGAGAAACCTATTACTTACATTTTTGTTTTGTTTTTTAAAGAAGTTAATTCTTTGTCTGTAAATGATGCTTTTATCCCCAAAGACACAGTAGGAAGTTGAATAAATCCAAGCATTCTGCTTTAGAATCTAGCTTGTCAAGAAATACAGGTATTTATTTGATACGTTTTCATCACCTACATTTGCTAAAACGTGTTTTCTTTCAATTTAAAAAGTATGGTTTTTTGCTCATGCGAAATGAATTATTCACAGGGAATAATTTAGCTGATGAATATGGGATTTTTTTGTTGCTTATGAATATGTAAACAGATTATAATTAGAGACAGTTGAAAAAATTTGAAGAAATTGAACGGTCATTTACTCTGTTCTCTACCACTGGTTGTCTATAAGATTTCAGTGTAACTGTTGCATTTTTTTTTAAACTACAATCTTACACATTCATTACACATGAAAAAAAAAGTGAATAGGGAAGCAAGGGTCAATAATAAATGAATGTGTAACAAACATCTGGAATCTGGACTTAATTTTGATGAAAGATACATTTTGTCAAAAATAGTTTGTGAATTACCTTACAGACACATTGATTTAGAAAACTTCAAAAGCGTTGGCTTAATCCAACTGGATTGATGACATTCCATATAGAAGTTTATCATCTTTTCTAAGAGCTACTAGACACCCTGGAGTTTCTACAGGAAATACAGGGCAGGGCTTCTTTAGTCTTACCATTAGAAATTTTTTCCCAATATCCAATATCAATCTTTCCTGTAGAAAATTTTGCTCACTGTTTTCTGTCATATCCACTGTATAGCTGGAAACCAATTTATTTTTGCAGATGTTTTTTATATATTTGAAGATTGTTATCGTACTCTAAACCTGCCTTCTATAGGCTAAACGATGCTAGTTCTTTCAGGTTTTCCTCAAAGAACCTAGTCTGTAGATGTCCATTCTCCATGTGGCCATCTGTTTTATCCCTGAAGGATCTACCTGAAAAATATTATTAATAAAGAACAAATTATGGACTTCAGTGCTTGCAAAATGAAAGAAATTTGACAACTTGACAATTTTCACAACTTTATGCCTCACAACAGTTATTTCCTGTGGTCTTTTGGGGAAAACTTAAAAAAATTATATGTCTCTTAAAAAGAAATTTTAATATGAAAGAGCAAATAAATTCTCAGATTGTATGTCGGTGGCAAAATTGGTGGCCAACTTCTTTACTGTCGAATCAAGCTGTATAATCTGTAATGGATTCTTACAGTAATAATATAGGATCACTGTAAATAGATGTAGAATATTTAATGGATTAAAAACATGAATATATATAAATAGCTGTACCAGAATGTGATTACTCTTGTGTAATCTTTGATCTCTCTTTGGCTTTTTATCAGCACTGTACTATCTGAATGTACTAGAGTTTGTTCACTGCCGTGGAAAAATCAGCTGTGAAAGCATGAGAATGCCACTCCGTATATCCTGATGAAAGGGAGAGCCTGGACTAGTGTGACAGCTCATTGATCTTCAGTTACAAGATGCAAGTTATTGCTGGAGTGTTTGCAGGAGATTTGTAAGTGTCTATCTAAACAATGCGTTTAAACTGGTAGTATAATAAAAATGTTCCCATGTATCATTGGTAGTAAGCTGCTTCCAAGTGCACGTGTGCACGGTACAACTGGCAACACAGCATGCTTTAGGAGATAGCTAGATAGTCTAAAATATGTTCTTTTTCAGGCTAATACTTCTGAGCTTCCGACTTATCACTGTATCTTCAAGTCCTGATCTTACATTTACAGCTCAAGCAGTTCCAGATAGTGGTGTACAATGACATTATGTTGTGCCATAATATTCATAGCAACCAACTGACATGGAATTGTGCATCAGGTTGAGCCATATTGTAATAAAAAATGAGCAATATATAATAATAATTCTAATAGCTGAGCTCAGTTTTTGTTTCATTTGACCAATATTACTAATAGAGGAAAACATATTTTTATTTTTTTCTGCGGAACGTTATACACATTTTTAAAAGTGTGATAACTCTGTTTTTTGCTGCTTGCTTTGATTTTTGTTTCTGGATGCAACAGCAGTGAGTATAAATCTGCCAAGTGCCCATCTGCTGGTTTTGTGGATCATTTTCAAAGTTGTCACTAGCAGATACCAAACTAGTCAACTGCAAAAGTGCAGATATGAAAGAGCTGGCTACTGCAAAAGAAACTGGTTTGGTTACAGTGGGTGTGAAAACTAATAGCTCCTGAAGTATATGAAACTGAGTTATCTCTCATCTACAGTAGGACACAATAGAATAACTCCAGCAAAGTCAGCGGTGGTAGTCCAGTGTCACATCAAAATAAATGCAATGTGAATCCCTCAGTACTTTTTCCCTCCTTAAATCCACAGTGGCCATCGTGAACAAAACTTCCAGTGGAAGCTTGAGTTCATTAATGTTTCAAGTAGAAAACATGCTGGCATCTGCCTGACTTTCCATCCCAAACTAGGGTGGAGGGATGGAAAATAAATTAATTTGGCTGTGTGTCAACTGATTCACAACAAATACTCAAATTTGTGGATTCTTTTATTTGAAAACTAAGCAAAAAATACCCTGAGGAATGTTTTTAATCTTCTCAATGTGCCTCTAAAGTTCTCAGCATCTTTGGTATCCTCTGGCTATATTTGTGTCAGTGCATTCTTTCTGCAGTTTTAGTCTGCATTGGTAAGTGTCTTGTGGGTATCTCAGCAATACAGGTGTGATCATCAAATTTTACAAAAAAGATTTTAAAATAAGAGGTTTCTGAGTCACAAGATGGGCTGCTTATGGTATAAACAAAGCTACTGTATCAAACTCTTGCTGGCTACTCTTTTTGTCCTCTTCCTAAATCCTGCAGATTTTCCATCTCTAAGTAATGTTTACTGCAGGGATTATTTAGTCAGATCCTCATGCATGTTTCTCTGCCTACCCAATGGCAAGCTTTGTATGCCAGATGCATTGACTTCATTATCAGCATGTTCCAAGTCTTTTTGTCTACTTTCCAGGATGATTTGGTAGATGAAGGTTGTGTGCTTCTGTGATTAATACTGGAATTTGTTAATGTTTTGGTTTGTGTTTTTTTTTTTTCTTAAATTGGATTTAATTATTTCTATGGCTATTTTTTCTTTAGTTTTTGAAACCTGTCTGTAAACATGTTAGGGGTAGGAAATTTTAATGCAACTGGATTAAGAGACTTGGACATGGCTTCAAGTACATCATGTCTGAAATAACCAATTTTTTCATTTCCTTCCAAATATCAATGATAGATGCACAGAGAAAGTAATTGTTCAGAGTTCTAATGACTATCCCATTCATTTTTCAGTTTGGATGGAATTTTTTTCAATTCAGAAAGAATTTGCCTTTTTATAAAAAAATCTGTAATCTTAGTATTCCATGCTTGAGATAAATATAATTCAGTTCTAAGTAACATGGCATATTCAGTTATGCTTGCATTAGGCAGTTATATGTCCTAGTTTTTAGCAGTAGCATATTATCTTATGCATTGTATGACATGTAAAAAGCATGTTGTAACTGAAAAACTTAGAGACCCTTACTCATAGACATACAGTTTGAACTTAAGCTTCCAAATGCCATATTATCTGCAATATCTGCTCTCAAAATGAGCTTCTGCATTTTTTTCCTGGTAATTCAGTGCGTCCCTTATAATTAGACAACTAAATTTAATTCTCCTTTTGTTGTACTGTACATGTGCTGGAAGCTGATGAGCAACAATCAATAGCACTTTCTTTAGCATAAATGCTTTTAAGGTAATTGCTCTGGAATCTTAGGGGATTTGGGGTGGGTTTTTTTCTTCTTTAAAGCATGATCTTTCATAGGAGGATGATTTAAAAGAAACTGTGGTGTATGTAAGTGATGTTCTAATAGGCAGGTTTGATGACATTTGAGGCATGGTCAGGATGTAGTGACCTCTTCTAAGAAAGAAATTACTTGTGTGAATCATAAAGACAAATGCATTCATTCAAACTAGGCAGCTCTTCTTTCACCATCCCATCCCCTGCCTACCCCCGGCCCCCCCTCCCCGTTACTTGCAGGGACCAGAGCATCCAGGTTTCATTACAACAATGCATCTTTACTGGCTGGGAGAAAGGGGCAAAAGACCAACAGCAGCTTCCACTCTTGTATTGAAAAGCAGAGGGAAACTTTCCTGTCCTTTCCATGGTATAGCAGATGGAGAAATTCCCCTTCCTTTTGCCCCCTCTTCAATCCAACGCACATCCTCCCTCCTACTCCAGTGCTACTATGATAAAAAGCACCAAGGAATTTTCAGACGCTAACAATGAGAGTGAGTGATTAGCAGTTTACACTAGAGGATCATGCAGAGCTGCACAATGGAAGCCATTACAAACAGAAATAGTTTTATTGACTCCCAGAAAATCCAGGGACTAGGAGAAACTGAGAAGCCCCAAGATGATCTTTTTGCAAGCTATTTACATATTTACTAGTATATAGCATCTTGAAAAAAGAATGCCATTATATTTAGTCAGATTATAATTTTATCAGAAGCCTAACCCCTGTCAGAGTTATGTTATCACAACATTTGCTTGTCACACCACTTCACAGATGATATGTGGTCCTTGTGGTTCTTTGTGAGAGTACCCTTCTGCTATAACTCTGGTACTCACAGTTTGGTAGCCAAAGTAATTGTTTACATGGAGAAAATCCAGGGCTGGAGTATAATTGCAAAACTGAACAGTATTTATTACTTACATGTGGCTTTACCATTGTACCTAGAGGGTCTCAGGTCAATGCACTCTGCTGGACTTTAACATGTATGTGGGCCCAGATTCAGATTGGTTTATTGAGTTTCTTAAGGTGGTATGAGTCTTGGGGGATGGTGACATTGGAGGTAGTCCCTGGTTGAAGAAGGCTGCAATCTGAAAATAGATTTTATTTATTTGTTTTGAAAGCAAGCAGAGTCAAAGAATTAAAATGACTTGTGTGTGGCTGACTAGCAGATAAGCAGTAAAGCAAAAAATGGAATCACAGTCTCTTAGCACCATGACTGTTGCATAAGCTCCTTGACTAAACTATTTCAAAGCAGATTTGTCAAATAGTTACCAACCACATTTGTAAACAGGCAGTTGTATAAATGATACATGGTAAATTGCCAGCAGGACTCCAGAATGGACCCTTCTATTTGCAGGAATTGAGTCGGGCAACTATTGATTTGAAAGCAGAGAGAAAAGGCTGCAACTGACTTCTACCACTTTCATACCAATTTAACAGACTCCCTCCTTTCCATTTCTCCTTCCACTTCCTTTCCACTTCTTTTCTCCAGTGTACCACTCTGGCACAGTTTAGTTAACTGGTCAGAAGATGAAATGGCACCATGATGCCGACCTGCTTTGCACTACTTGAGTGAAGGATGGTGTGCATGCTGTCCTGTATTTCAAAGTGGTACAAACATTGTACAGCTTCTGGGTCTCTGACTACTGGGCAAATTAATGTGGATCAGTGCAGATTTTAATTCTAAACAAATTTCAGGTGTAAAAAAGAAAAGACCACAAGATATTAATTGTAAAAACATCTAATTCTTTTTCCTAAAAATGGATGATACTGACTTTTATTTTCCTATAAAGGGTAAAGTATGTCATGGTTTCTGGGGCCATATTTTACCATTTATTTTTTAAGCAGAGGGGAGTGTGCCCTGAAAATTAAATTCAAACAGAGCCCATTCTCAATTTTTTTTTGTTCCCTTGTTTGTTAGCATGTTTTCTACCTAGGTGTTCATCTGCGCTAAGGGCTGTTCAAAGTGACAGCCAATTATTAGGCTGTACTGGAAACCAGCTTACTACTTATACAGGACTTTTACACCCCTCTGTTCCAAGGATCAGAATTATTTGTTTATAAACACTTTGCCCTTTGAGGTGCATTTCAGGGTACAGTTGTGCTTCTGTATCACTCCATAGTCTCTCTCATTGTACAGTAAAGAAAGAGATGTTGAGTTTTGTAGGGTGATGTAGCATGACTGACTCTAATGTGATGGACAGGTGAGATCACAGCTCTGATGACGAGGAACTCTAATCCAGAGACTTTACAAAGTCTTAGAGTAGGTAACTAAGAATATTGTTAGAAGTGAAAATGTAGGAAATGGGAAAAGCCTGCAATAATGCCTGGTCGCTGTCTGCCCTTGCCTCGAAAAGTTGCATGTCAAATGTAGGGTGTGTTAGTAGAGTGAGCACTTTACATGAGTTTTGCACCCCCTGGAGAAGATTTCAAGCCATAATTGGATGCAGCCTGAGTAACTATGAATCAGTAATGAGAAGCATCAGACCACAATCCATTTAGACTAATCCACATCCCAAATGAGAGTGAATGAGAAGCACTTTGCCAGAACACCAGTGGGGGCACTTGCTGCACCCTTTGTGACTGCTGATGCCTCATTCTCCCCATTGTAAAATCTGTGGTTAGCAGAACAGGCAATGAGAATACTCTTCGAGCTCAAGCTCCAACTTTGTCATTGCTCTGAGAACCAACTTATTTTGTTCATGGCCCTAGTGTTTTATTTGTCTCACCCAGGATGAATTTTGACCCAATGTAACAAGCGTTTATGCTTTTCCTAGTGCTCTCACCCTATCTTGGAATCCAAACTCTAGTATAAACAATATTTTAAGTATTTGAGTGGTGTTCATTTTTTTAACAGAGGCATGAGAATCCCAGCATATCTGTTAGATTTTAGTTGTTCTGCAGCTGCAGTGAACTGTATGAGTGAGAATTCTTTAACCCTACCATAGTCCGTGATTTTAGGAATGCCAGTCACAGAAGCACGTACTCCACTTCCTTTTAAAGCCATCCCTTTTAACACAGTAAAGCACTTTTTTTTACCCTGAAATCCTTTCCAGGGTTGGGGGGAAAGTTTTACTCTGAGGTAGGTTTTTTTTTTTTTCTTTTTTTTTAAATTCTTGAAAAATCACCTGCAGTTTTCACTTGTGCACCTGGTTCCAAGAAAGGTCACTGTGGAGCTTTTTGTATTGGGGCTTTTTAAATGCTTTTAAGTCCTTGTGCTTTAGGTTTTGTTAAGTTACTTTACAATTTCCAATAGAAATCATAGATAATGATGTCCAGATCAGTAGAATCCCAAAGACTTTCAAGAACTTTGAGACCTTTGCTTTGACATACTGGACTGCTACCTATGAAATATTTGTCAAGTTCATTCCAAATGTATAAACAAATTTCACTGTTGCAGTAATTAAAAAATTTGTATGCTTTATCTGCCACTTTCTTGGATGTGGAAAACTGCTAGCTTTCCATAGTCTGAATAGTTCATAAAGCATAAATAATAGGACAAATTAACCTTGCCTGATATTACAGTGGTTCAGTGAGGCCTTAATGCTAAGTACAGTTACATAGAAATTAGCCTTTGAACAATAACATTTACAGCTGCTAGTGAGATATGTTAAGGATTTCCAAAGTTTACCTGGAATTATTTGAATCTGTCTATAACTGGTGTAAATGAGATTCAGGTAGCATATAAAGTGAGAAATTTTTTGGATTTTGAATTTTAAGTCAGGTTGAGGTTGGTTCATAAACTGTGGCTCATCACAGCCTACTTGATCCAATTGCAACATCAAATAGACAGAGGTAGGCTCTACTTCTGCTCTGAATACACAAATGTTACTGCTATTAATGAGGATAAATCCCTGAATTGCTTTTAAGTACTCCAGAAAGCAAAAGCTACTTACTGCAGTTGACTACTTCGCACAATTAGTGCATCCTCATCCTAAGCTAATGGCACTTACCTGCCAGTACAAAGTCAATTAACCATCTCTCAAGATATCACAAGATAGCGGTAGTTTCTGTCACCACAGCAATATTAGTATACTTCAAAATTACAAGGGACCTGAATGAATGTGGTTATTAGTAAATGCTTAGATTATTATGCATTCAAAATCAGTTTTATATGGGTTTATATTGCCACTGCAATGTTGTAGCTATGCATTAATAGCAAGTAGTATGTTCAATTTTATGATATCAGTGCAAATCCAGGAAGACAACATTAAGGTGATATAAGAATCCATTGTTGACTGATGTTTATGGGGACTTGGTTTTGAAGCCTTTAAATGGAGAGGTGGTACTGGGTTCACAGCCTCCAGATAATTGGAAGGTATATTAATGTTAACATAGTGAGATCACCAAATGAAGACAATGAGGTAGCAGAATAATGTGATGCAGGGAGCTGGAGACAGGACTCAACTTCTGCATTTCCCCAGTACTTGAAGTAATTGGCAAATTGTTACATGAGGGCCAAGGACAATTATTTAGAAGAGAGGATCTTGGAGGATGGTGTCAAGGTCAGGTAAAGGCAGTGCTGATAATCATGATGTCTAGTTTGAGAGAGGGAAGTGACACCTCACTGAAATAAGTGCTAAATACTCTTTACTCCAGATAAAGACTGTGGAAGTTCAAAGTCCTGCGAATACCCCTGCTTTCCGCTGACTAAGTAATAGGGTTTACAGGGTAGTGCCTGTCTGCCTCTCCTGAGCAAGTAACTTGCTTGAGGCAGAAATAGTTGCTTCAAAATAGATGTACAGCAGTGAGGAACAAGAGTGCAGATTTCTTTAGGAACTACTGTAAGATCTTAATCCTCTTGCATGTGAATTTTAACTCTAGTGAGAGAGTGGAAATTAGCAGGACACAAAACAGTTAGAAAGAAGAGAATAGTTTCCAATGTCATGGGGATTGATTGGGAGGAAACTTAATGGCCTGACAATCTCTTTTCTCTTTTTTTCCCTCTGAATGTGAGGGGTGTCTGTTCAGGCGCTATGAGAAAAAAGTGTTGTGTTCTAGTGCTTTCTGTTCAGATAGTCAGAATCACGTTAAGAGATTTCTGACTAAGATGAGGCTGGTTGTGTATATGTAGTCTGGGTCAGATGATACAGCTTATTGTGTACGTGTCAACAGAAAGAAGTGTAGGATATAACAAGTTCTTGCTTGCTTCAAATGGCATGCGTGTTCACATTAATTAAAAGAAACACCGAGCCTTTTGTTTTTCTCAGATGCCATCTTTGCTTTCATTGCTAAGGACACAAATCAATCCTAATTAGAAGCCTAGTTGAACAGTCCAAGGAATAATCAATAATAAACCAAATGCTTGTAATGGTGATCTATCAGTTTTCTTTTTAGGAAGCTGCCAAAGTCATATCTTTAAATGCTTCTTCTAAATTGGTTTATACAAAGATCTTTCAGCTGGATTTTAAATTGGCACCTACTGGAGTATCTGTGTCCTTCATCAGAAATGAGTAGCCTTATTAGTTATCTGATACCCAAAATGACTGGAGTGATATCTAGTAAATGAATGAAAACTACAAGGTTGGAAAAAAATTACTTAAATATTTGAAAAAACCCAACCCTCTCATCTCAGCTAATTCCCAAACTCTCTATGGGCCAAGGATTCAGCATGTATATATCAGCTGTTTTATGCCAGCTAAGGACCTCATGCTTACAAGAGGACGCAAATTGAGAGTTTTCCTTTTCTGCTCTAAATAGTTTACACTAGCATGTGAAGAAAAAAGATAATATGAAAATTACTGTAGTAGTCAACAATTGAAAGAATGATGCTGGAAAATCTCAACAGCAGCGTCAGCTGTCAGTATAAAAGAGCAATGTATTGAAAGCTGTGCAGTGCCAGGATAAATCCTTTAATTTTGAAGGAAATTAAATGGAAAATTCCATGGGACTCTTAAATTGTCCTATGACAATTTAAATTAAAGACATTTTTCTTAAATGAACATTCAGCTGAAGTTTTTTCTTAATTGCTTTGAAGCAAAATGTGTGGCAGATCGTGCTATCTCTATTACAGATAGAAGCAATGAACCAATGTGTTGTGAAGAAAAGAAACAACAGCGATGCTCCCTCCTCCCGCCAACCACAAAAGCAAGTCCTAAACTTTGGAAACAATCATATTTGTATCCAGTAACAGAATTGCAATCAATACTTGCATATAGTGTGTTTGCTACAGCAATTTTAGTTAAGTATTTTTGTCATTAAGCATACGTCTTTAAAGCCTGGAAAAAGAACTGTTCGATGGGCAATCATAATATAATATTTAAATGATAAAAAAAAAAAAGACAAAATAATTTGTTACTTTCTTATGCTGAACATTTTAAGAAGTGGTAGAGTGGCAAATGGAGTTGAAATGTGAACGCCATCATGTACTTTCCTTTCATGGAATTTCAGCATCACGCACTTTCAAAGCTGGCATTTTGAACTTGCTGTTACAGCTGTGAGCCTTTCCTTGCTGCAGTCATATTTCAAGGCATTTCAGAGTGGTTCTAGTTTTCAGATCTGATTTCTCTCTGTGTGCGAGTCATAAATTGTTGCAGTTTTCAATGTTGTAACAGGAGATTTTTTTTTTCTTATACTGCCAAGATCTTGTTCCTGTCCTCTATTAAATGAATTCAATCAAGTAATCACATAAATCAAGTAAATATTTAATCAAGTAAATCAAAGTAATATTTGAAAGAACAGGTGTTTCTTTCATAAAAATGTGACAAAGTATTAATCTGAGTTTTAATTATGTAGGACCCTGCAGTAGTAACTGTAACTTATAAGACTAAATCCTTCTGCTGACTTTAAATCTGCAATATAAACCAGTTTCCTTTACTGACTAAGATTCTTGGGTGAGGAGGGAATAGCATGTTCATAACAGCTACTATTATTCCCCAAACTTCCTAACTCTGATTTTGAGGTGATCCATAACATGCTACTCTTGTCCAAAGCAGGCTTGAGATAATGATGACTCAATGAAAGAGTTTTCTTTGCTATAGTTGAGATTTCTTTGCTATAGTGTGGTGTTTCATTCATGTGATACTCCTGTTCTTCAGTTAAAACCATGAGAGAGACCTATTTCTTACTGGGTTTGTTTGCAGTATGGTTTTACCTAGAGGGTTGTCAGTGAAGAGTTACAGAGATACATTCTTTGGGACCTTAGCTGATTAAGATGTTAAACAAAAGTTTAACAAAACATTTTTGTTAAACAAAAATACAGTGAGTTTTATAAAATGAATTATTAAATATGAAATCTAAGAAAAAATCCAAATAGGATTTTTTTAAATAAAATCCTTCTTCAAGGGACAGTGAGGATGACATTCTGCAAAATGTTTAGAGAAATTGGAAAAGAAAGATGATTTAATTCACATATGGTGAAAATAATGGAGATGTGGAAGACATCTGGAAAGAAAGAATGGCAAATGCTCAAAATTCTGCTGCTACATCAAGCAAAACCTCTGTGCAGGGAAATTAGAAGTTGAATTGAAATGAAAAACATAAGTTGTGTAGTAGAAGTCATTTCGGAAAATGCCTTTTCATTCATTTAATAGCCCTGTAGCTTATGTGTGTAACCTGTATACAGCAATAATATTCAGGGAAACTATAATTATTCACCTGTCTACCTTAAGTTTTGCTTGGTTTCAGTTTGTAACTGATACAGTGTCCTGGGCACTGTATGTAAGTATTCTGATATAAACTTATTTGGTAAAGTAATGTGTGTTAGATTTATGGTCAGCTGAAACTTGGGAAGTGTACAAGTAAGTCCTCTTTGCCATTTTAACTTGGGTGAGGCAGCTGGGACAGGAGAAGATAAAGGGCCTGGAGCTTTGTGTCTTGGCAGAATGAGAAATAAAAAGCAGCAGAGGTCATGCATTTTGATTGCAGATTAGGAGGATGATGGGAACCAGATGTAAGGGACAAAGCCAATGTAAGAAAATTGGAAAATGAATTGTGCAATACTAGTGAAAGCTGAGAGGAATAGCAAAAGTGAAATGATGGTAAAGCAGGAGAAAACAGGCCATACAAATTTACACTGAAATCCACTCAGAGTCAGTTGCAGAGGAAAGCTGTGTACAGCAGGTTTCTGAGGGATTCTAAACACCATGAAGGGAATGCCTTGTTGAATCAAGGATGTTTTTCATTAGAATGTGATGCAACAAACTTTCACCTGATGGATCAGACTGTGACACCTGGCAGAAGGTTGTGTGTGGCATGATGCATAGCTCCAGTGCTGCTTTCTGAATCACAGTGAACGTGGGGGTGGGATGAGGGAGGAAAAAAACCTCTCACTTTTTCTACTGCAGAGAAAAAAATTGTGAATGTTCATGAATTTAGTTGGGTAATTTTCTCAAATACAGTTAAAAACCAGAAGATTTAGATTTTCAAGGAGGCTGCGTGCTTCCTACTACCTCACGCCTCATATCATACAGGTGACCTTGTCAGGTGGCACAATAGTGGACTGCGATGTTTGTCCAGTTTGCTGTGTTTGCAAATGTAATTGAATTCTGAAGTTCCTGACTTCTGAAAGATTCCGGCTGTTAGGCCTAGAAGACTGACTTTTTAAGCCACTCTAAGGAGGATTATGGAGGATGGAAACTTGCATGAAAATGTAAAAATTTTGTTATAAAAAAGTGTGTAGAAAGAAAGATTTTTTTTTTTTTTTTTTTTTTTTTTTTAAGTTTTGAACCTGTTTTTTAACCTGTTGTTCAGGATTTGAGAATTGGGGTGAGTTTATACATACGTCATTTGAGCATTTGAGCAACCTGACTGAAGTGGAACAAATGCATTATGAACCAGGGTTTTGGGCAGGCACATCTGTAATCTGCCAGAATGTGACCACAACACATGAGTGGCAGAAGCTATAGGTGCCAGTCTTTTTCTCATCTTTCCTTTCCACTGTGTAGTTTTTCTTAAGAGTATGATGTTACATACTATCAGAAGCTGACCTTGTTTTCCATCTTTGAAACTTGATGCCAATCAGATTTTTTTTGTCAAGTGAAGGAGGAGGCAAGACAAGGATACTCGTCTGAGAAATAGGTGATGTTCTTTCCTAGGTTTGATTACTCCCCCCACCCCACCCCCCCCTTCTGTATACTTTTATACATATATCATTCTGTATACAGATGTGGAAAAGAACTTTAAAGCACAAGAGTGCTAACTCAGCTGCTCAGTGTCCGTACAGCAAAGGGTGATGTTAACTGTTTCATTTCTTATCAAGGCATGCAAGAACATTGTTTCACTTCAACATTAACATTTTAGAAAGTGTGCATAGCAGGGGACAGGAGGAAAGGGCTGAAAGACATGCAGGACTTTAAAAATGCATAGCATTAGGATGCCAAATGTGTCTGGTTCAGGGAGGCTGCTCTGGTGGCAGAAGCAAACTACTCTAATACTGTGCTACAGTGCTACAGACAGCTATCTGGTCGATTCGCGTTCCCCAGCATTCGGGCCATTGTTTAGCTGGCTCACTGCTTAACCTCACAAATCCTGGCTGAGACACCTGTGCATCTGCTTCTACATGCATGCTGATCTGGAGAGTGGGACCTATGGTACAGATAAAGGACTTTGCTCTACTTTATTGCCTCTTTGAAGGACAGGTGGCATTAGAGGCTCATGGGGATAGTAACTGGTAGAATGTCAATTAACATTGGTTTTCAGCATTTCGGGCAGCTGATTTTGCACCAAAGGGAGGGGAGAGGAAAGTGGTACCAAGCACTGTGCCCAAAGATAGCAAGCTACGTATACTGCTGAAATCTTGCCTGCAGGAGTAATTTATTTTCTGAGAGGCACACACATTCAGTAAACTTACACGTTCAGTTATGCCTTACAGCTGAAAACCTTTAAATCATTTGGTGTTAGCTAACCATTCACTTTCAGTCATACTCTAGGTATGCCTCATATTCTTATGATTTGTTTATTGCTTATTCTTATGTGTTACTCTAACTGTAAACATACCTCTTGATTTGTCAAGTGTCTTGGCAGTTAATATGCTACTATACCTATAAGAGACATTTTCATAAACAAATATTTACAGCAACTCTTATATTCTGCTATATCATGATGTACAAATAATTTACTTTATTTGTTTAAATTCTGTTCAGAATACATTCACTGGGATAGCAGTTGGAGATTAAAGAAATGCATCTGGGGAAATAAAGAGCTAAAATCTGTAAGGCTAACAACGGTACACACCTAATAGCTATTGCAGTTTTGACAATGGACAGTAAAGTCACTAAGCAAGAAAAAATGTCTGTCCTTCGCTATCCATTTGTCCTACTACAGCGTGCACAGCTATGAAACTAAGGGATCTTTGTTTTCACTTGAGCTTTTAAGAGCCCTTTTGATATGTGAAACCCAGCTGTATTTATGGTGACAGTTACTGTAGCCTGTTATAATTCAGAAGTCTTATAGTGTTTCTTTATGATTTTGTTTTTGAAACCAGTTGTTTTAGCATGTGTTTATTCTTCACGTATGGAAAAAGAGAAGTGTCTTGTAGTGAGGTAGAATCGGGTAACAGTATCAGTTAATTAATGCCTGATCTCCATCACAAGACTTGCTCAACTTTCCCTCTTTTCGAGACACAGACCCAAGCTTATCGATGGAATTTCAAAACTTTTATAGACCACACACACCCCCATTGATGCTTGTTAAGTTTCTCCTCACCTTTGCTCTCTCTTCTGAGCCAGGAGAGATCCCAGTTACATGCTTTGTGTATCATTAATGCTGCAGTCATATTGGTTTACTGAAGATGCAAAATCCTAGGAAAGCATTATCAGGAAACATGATAAACTGACCAGTAATATAGGGACATACTAAAGCACTTCACTTATTTCCCTTCGCCCCTCCCCTTCTTCACTCCTGTTTTTTCTAGTAGTAGGTCGGTATGAAGGTTTTTGCATTTTTGTATTGTTTGGCATTCAAGCTCACTCAACGCTTCAGGTCCTATTATTAGTATTGTCTCAGTGGTAACCCATGTACCAAAGTGGCTAAGAAGCTGTTAATGCCATCACAGTGGAAAAAAACAGTGTGGAGTGGGTCCGTGCCACAGTTAGCAGTACAGTTTGCTTGGTGTGAATTGATTTCCCTTCAAACTATTGCAGTTAATTTTGTGACTAAATAGCTGCCTCAGGCAATATTTCTCAGTCATCTTTACAGTAACTCTGAGACACGTACAACATATATGTACTCTTTCTACATGACCTTTAAAGGGATGAATTTTATGCTAATGGACCATCTTGGGAACAGGTTCCTAGAGGAGATCTTTTTAGTGTAGAAACTGGGGCTGAAAAATGGTGGGAGGCCTTAACTGTAAAGAGCAGCTGGCTGAATTAGGCCAGAGAGCACAGTCTCTCCTCCACGCGTTCCTGCCTAAAGCCATGAATCCCGAGGGGCAGCTAGGCTGGCCTTTTCTTTCTAGCCAGTAGGAGAGGGGCCAAAGGAACTGCAGTACTGACTTTTTCTCCTTGTTGTGCATGCTGTAGAGACCTTTTATTTTAAGGTATTTTTTGTGTGTTTATTTCTTCTCTGCATTAACAACAAAGTGAAGCAGGTGGCTGTCTGTCATAGTCTTGTTTTTTAAATATATTTCTTACACACATCTATGGTAGCTTCAAGGAGATAATTCCGAAAAAGCTTTGCCTTATAAAGCAAGTCTTTTCAAGCGTAAATTGATGCCAGATACACTCAGGTGGAACAGTCACAGATATTCATGAGATCATACTTTCTTGAAGGGATCAAGGCAGCTTTTAACCATCAGTGAAGGGGGTGGAGTTTTTTAACGAATCTTGAGTAGTGAAAGCTAATGTATCTTTTAAAAACTAAGTGACTGAACTGGATCGTGCTTCTGCGAGGTGATTTATGATTTTTCAGGGCTTTTATATTGAAAAAAAACCCAAACAAACAACAACAACAAAACCAAAACAAAAAACCAGAACCCCTAAACCCCCACCTTTTTTCTAATATTTGTTAATCATTGGTATTCAACTAAAGAAACATTGCATGACTGAAATTTAAATGAGAACTGACCACCAAATAAATGTTAGAGATATTAATTACTGGTCTTCATCCTCCTTTATTCTATAGTGTTTTTATTTACTTATGAAATTTTATTATTTACTTAATGTGAAGGATTTGTTTTCCTGAAATCTTTTTTTCCAGCTGTTATTAGTTGGCTTAATGAAAGTTACTCTGGTTTTTTACATCCATTATTTCTCTCTCTGAAGTTATTTGTCTAGTTCAGTTAGCTGAGAGGTGCCTAGAGAGGATAATCTGTCCTGCCCTAAGAAAAGTCTGAACCCATTGGGTGGATTGCCCTCTCAATTTGCCTGTCAGCCCTCGCTGACTGTAAAGGAAGTGCTCATGGGTGACTGTGATTCCTCAAGCCAGGGGATAGGAATGCCTCCCTGAAGTGTTATGTAAATGAAGACTCTCTGCAGAGTGGCCATTTGCTAGGAAGAACAGCAATAAGTTTTAAACAGTGTTTTTGAGGCCTGCATCTTTACAGTTTGTTCAAGACTTCGGTTTTCAGAAATGACTGTTTTTTGCAGTGTTTGATTGTTCATACTAAAAAAAATGACAGAGCTGCGATTTTTATTAGAAAGCATTAAGCACCTACCTTTGGAAATCAGGCCCTCTTAAGGGTATTTTGAGTTAGTCATCCAAAATCGTGAATTGCTGCTGCTAAGGACACACTGTGTTACTGTGTTTCTTTTCAATTATTCGGCACTTACACATTTAAATCCCAGATATCCCAGCATGTACCCAGGAGCTGCTACCTGGTAGTTTCTATTTCTACATAGTAGAAAGAGGGGACAGAGGTTCTTTTTTTAACTAGAAACACCCAAAAGTCATATAAAGATAATGTGAATACTAGATTGGAGTAAAAGGTATTTCATGAACTCTAGATTTTCAGAGCAGGCATCTAGTCACTTGCCACATCGTTTTAAGAGTTTCTGAGTTGTCAGCAATTTAAATTTTGGCACATTTCTTTTGGTATCATGTCACTGTCTTCATGTGCTACAGCATTTTCAAACTTTGACTTACTGATCCTAAGTACAGAATTGTATTAAACTGCAATGTGTTTGAAGTATAGTTGACATCAAATGGTAACATTTATCAAGAATTCTCTCTGCTACTTGTTACCGTATTTCAGTGGTCACTTTTAACTTCGAGCAATATTTAACTAGGTTCAATGTTACAGGGCCTGAAGAAAATTAAAATATTGATTCACTCTTCATATTTTCCCAATCTCTAGGTTTTCTGTAAATCAATATGACTCTTGAAGAAACTATATTTAATATCTGAGTAGTATCTTAGCAATCGCTCATAGGTTTATATCACTGCAGAAACAGGCTTACTTTTCATAATTTAGAAGAACCTCAGTGGAATATGGTGTGAAATAGAATCTCATTCCTTATTTAAAGTGTTTAAACTTTTAAATATATCCATGTGTAGAGCAAAAGGCAATGTATACCACTTGAAAGATTTTTTCAGACAGTTCTGTGTCAGCATTATACAAAGCTCTCTAACACATTCACGAGGTCCAATCACCACAGTATTCTTACCTTATGTTGCTGCCTCAATAACAGTATTCAATGTAAAAATTAATTTTACTTTAACCTTTTTTTATTATTATTAAATAAAGAGAGTTTGTTTCAAATCAGCCTGTGGGAATAATAGTGTACATGTATTTCTGGCATATCTTATTTGCATGGTAATAAAAGCTGAGACACAGTTAACAACTAGTTGGCTATCTTCAGTATGGTAGTTGGTGCTATAGCTAAAGAGAAGAAATTGCCATTCTGTTGTATTGCTACGTGCTTTATTCCTTCTAAGAGTGTTAGTTTTCTTTCTTGAAATCTGTCCAAATAGATAGGAAAAGGAACTAAAGAGGTGACATCCTGAATGTAGTTACACAGATAATCAGTAAAGGAAAGACAGGTCTTTATTATAGAGAACATTTTTCACATATGTCGAATCTCAGACCTTTAATTTCTCAAATCTAAACCTCAGTCTTCAAGGGAGATCTACAAAGTGCTTTTAAAATCTAGGAAGTAAAATCTGTAACCGCTGCTTACTAGAAGACCAGGACAGCAACAGAAGCATTACTGATCCCTCTCTGTTGCAAAGATGCTGTTAATTCTTTTCTTCTTTTTTTTTTTTCATGGACCTATCAGATCTTCCTTTTCTAACACAAAGTACCGCTTGGAGTGCTACCTATGTTCTTGCTTTCCTGGTCTTTTTTATCAACCCGAAGCTATCAGCATAATGCTACCCATTAGTAACACCAGTTCCACCAATGTAACACTCATTCACATGAAGAGGGAAGTGCTTTTTCATCCCTGCTATATTTTTCCCCCTTTCTCCCCCCATTCCTCATTCCATGCACCCAGCATTTACTTTGTGTCAGCTCTGAAGTTCAGGGACCCATTCCTGAACAGATATAACTCACAACTGGTGATGTGGCTTTGTTCATTAAAGAGCGAGAAAAGTAGCATAAAAAAAAAAATAAATGGACAGTTTCCTGCCATTTTAGTGAATTTAGTTGGTGCAGAGAAGGATGCTGAAAGCACAAAAGCCGGGTCAATGAGTGGAAATGGTATAGCAGTGAGGCAGATGAGTCAGAATGTGGGAGGAGGAAGAGGGTTTAGTAGAAACCTTGCGCATTTTATTGCAGCTATCCATCAGATCAAATTATCTTAAACTACAATTTAAGAGTAGTTGCAAATCTGATTAAATAACATTTCATTGGACTCTAACTTCTTTTTGTCAGCTCTGACAAAGGGGTTCTGGTTTATGTGCTGCACATGCTTTTAAAAAAGAAACTGGGTTTCTTTTAAAAGTGCTTTTTGACACTTTTGCATTGCCTGATGTTTTGTGTTATGTGGGATGGTATTTATTCATACAGATTATTTTGGCTGCATGAGGTTTATTGCTTTCTAGGACAATGTTGACTTTTGTTAAAGAAAAGTCTAATGTTTGCTATTTTCTCACCTAATTATCTGTTTCTAAGCAAAGTTCATATTGATGCAGCAAAAGATTGGGCAGATGCTGTTCTGTCAAGGCTTCTTCCCTCTGAACATGGTTTAACTATTTCTGTGTTTTGACACTCAGAGGTCCACTTCATTTTCAAAAGAGCAGTTAGACTTTGATTAATAATACACACTTAGGAGGCTGAAATAATACAGTAGTATTTCTGCCAATCTGAACAATATGGGTGGAAATAGACAATAAAAATCCATTTTATATGTGTTACGTTTGTTATGTGTGCACAAGTAAAAAGCAATTTCATGCTGGGTCATGCATATCACACTGCTTTATAGAATCCAGCTGGTATTCAGCTCAGAAACTCAGTCAACATTTAGAGAAGAACTTACTGCAGATTGTCTTGTGTGTCTTCCATTGATGGTGCTGGTCTCTTGTATATTACATTACATCTTCATAAGCCTATCAAATTTTTTTTTTCTTTTTACACAAGAAATCTAGCAGAGTTGTCTTTTATTCTCTGTAAGTAAGGAAGCGTGCACAACAATATTCTAGTCCTGTCAGTTGTCTTAGGGCTACCAAAATAAGCATTATTCGATACTATAGAGAATGGAAATTTTTTTCCATGGGCATCTTTTCTTCACTATTACGCTTTCAAACTTTCCTTTGGAAGTATATAATCATGGCTTACAAAATTTATATGACAAAACGTTAATGTTGCTTATCCTTTGGAGCATTGCATGCTGAGGAATACATTGTTTAATAATAATTTTCTGTTTTTCCAGTGACAGTGAACAGTGGAAATATAGGACACTTTTCCGAGTCCTTTTAGCTGCTGGTCCAGCTCACCCAGCTATGACTGCATCCTGAGGTGTAGATGAGACTCTGGCAGTTTTCTTCAGTCAAAGACTTAGCCCACTGAAATAAAAGGGAATCATGGGCTGTATTCAAAGTTAGATAGAATGCCAGTCAGGCTCTTGCTACACTGGAAGTAGGATAAATATCTAGTATTCCGTTTGTTAATGAGTTTAGTAGGTGAAAACCATTGAAAGTTCCTCAACAGACAGTAATTTCAAAAAGGGAAGAAGTTGCATGGGCAGCAGAGAGTCAGATAGTAGTTTGAGCTTTTGCACGGTTTTTCTGCTGAAATGCTGTTTCAGCAGTTTCTTGTTAACCTGCTTTATTTATAAAATAATTAAAACAAAGGTTGAGCTAGTAATCTTTTATGTCAGATGTGTCACACAAACATTGCTTCATTTCATTTTTATGTCACAGATCAAGGTAGCTCATCACACTTTGTAATTTATATGTGTATAGTAAAACTGGTAAGAATGTACGTTGCATTATAATGCTTGCTGCTGCTCAACAGTGTACTCTGGGTTGGACATTACCGAGGCCAACAAGAGTGCTGAGAAGATCTATGGAAAGCTTCTGTATCCACTTGACTCTTCAGGTTCACTTTGGGCATTTTGTTAGTTCACAGAAGACACTTGAAATAGAAGATTCTGACTCTCTCCCATTTTCTAGAGCAGTTGCACTCTGCTAAGTCAAAACAGAAAGGGCTTGCAATGAGGGTACAGGATTTGGAACATGCTTAACACCTCCCAAGACAGGGTACCCTAGTCATAGTATAGACAAATACCAAAAGTTCCTAAAGGAAAGTACATTTAAGATGAGATGACTTTAAAATGTGAGAAAAATCACTTTTAAAAGTACTTAGTGATGCTGTCCCTTCACTTCTTTTTGCTTCAAATTGGGATTCTTCTTTTATGGGAGATGTACCTAATGTAGTCAGGAAGCAGGAACTTCTGTCTTACCAGAAAAATAACCCTCAAGCAAATTCTCAAAATGAAACATTTTGTGTTGCTACTAGCAGGTATTCCTTGTGGAGGTAACATCACACTTCTCTCACCTACATTCACCATTTCTTTTGGAAGGTTTCCCGTATTTCAATGTCTGTTTTTCAGTAATTTTTTATTGCCTTTTGAAAGGCAAACAAACTCCATTCTTTGTGTGCAAGTAACTTACAATGTGATCTGAACACTGACTGGACCCATGATTTTCCCTAATACATGTCCTCTTTATCATGCCATATTATTTCTCCAGAACTGAATTAAAAATAACGTTTAATCTTTTTGACTGCTCAACAGACTGTGCAGGAAAACATTTCTTTTTTCGCATTTAGAAACAGGAACCTGCCTAAGATACTACACCATTATCTGTAATGTCAGTTTCAGGATAATTGAAATCCCATTTGATCAATGATAACAGTCTCTTTAAAAGCCTTTGTTAGCTGTATAAATATTGGCAGATTTCTTTTTTCATCATGCCCCAGAGGTCTATAACCACTTCTATTATCTTTTTTTTTTTTTTTTTAGCCATTCCATCTGTAACCTTAATCCAGGTTCTCCAATGAAGTTGCTAATTTTCACATGTCCTTTTTTTATTAATGTATTAAAGACTTCCTTCACTTTTGCTGCTTATGCTTCACTATTCCTCAACAAGTCTGAGTTTTAGCTAATATATGTTGAAATTGGAATATCCTAGCAAGCTTTCCAATTGTATATTTGACTACATAATCTGTTCTCAAAGAATAAAAATTTTGCCACTGCAGGTAGTGTCATAATAAGCCAGTCACCACTGTTGAATCTCTATATATATTTAAGATATGTGATTTTATTCTTCTTGGTTCTACAAATGTTTACTCTCAGGTATTGTAAATATATTGCATTCATATATTTAATTTGTTTTCTGAGTGCTTCTGCCACTGTCTTTGCTTGCAACCCTGCAACATTCTTACTATACTATGCTTTGAGAAAATAAAACTCAACTCTTTTTAGGAATGGAATAACTTTTAATTGCAGAACTTGGGAGGAGAGAAGGCAGCACAGAATGGAGTGACAATTCTTGAGCTATTTATATTTTCATTCTCAATTTGTATAATTTGTGGACTTGGATTTGTGGACTTTGTTCTGAGAGAATGAGCCTAGAGAGGAATATGGAAAAAATCATAGAATGGTTTGGTTTAGAAGGGACCTTAAAGATCACCTGGTTCCATCCCCCCTGCCACAGGCAGGGACCCCTTCCACTCAACCAGTTTGCTCAAAGCCCCATCCAGCCTGGCCTTGAACAATTCCAGGGATGGAGAATGGTGAGTCATAAGGGCTAGTCAATGAGCAGAATCCCAATGGCAACTGAATGCCTGTCCTTGATTCTCTGTATTTGTATATAGAAGCAGCAGTTTGAACCAAAAGATAGCAGATACTCAGAGCAAAACAGAGCTGAGGACCTGACGTACTACCGTACAAATTGCAGGGTTCTTTTATATCCAGTAACTTTAGTGTAGTCCTAGGGCCTCAATGCTCATTTACTACTATAATAAGTTAGGTTACCTTCTGAAGCACGTCTCCCAGTTTATTTTAATCTGAAAAAAATCCATTTTATGAGCTTGAAACACTGTTCCGTAATTCAAAGTAAAGCACTGTAAGTGGCAATAACTGGGATGTTTGCCTCATAAGTATGCTACTGATCTAAACTAAAACATTAATGCAGATGCCTGTTGTGAGCACATGTACACCAAAATCCAGAGGTGTAACTGCTACTTGTAAAGTTGTATCTAATACTGCAAATTTCACTAGAGCACTAATAGTGCAGGTTTTGATAATTTTCAAGTACTTTTAGAAACTTGCAATGCCTACATAAAGGTTTTATTTATTCCATGTGGTAGACTGTGCTGCCACGGTGGTTCCCTTATAATCATTTAATCTAGGTAGTTCTGAGAGATAATGGGTATGTTTGCAGGAACTGCAGTCTCACCTCTAAGTTGCAATGTAGACAAATCTGGAGTTGAACTCCGTGAAGCTGGCTCATGCATTAGCCTTTATTCAGTAGCTCAGAGCAGAGGTGCCTTAGAAGAGCCACCAGGGAATGCCTGCAGTGCTGCTGCTCTTGCTGTCTGTTCAGTGGAGAATGGATTCAGGCTTCAGTGCTGCCCATCAGGAATCTCCTCTGAGCTCCACAGGACACTTAGCTCTCGGGGCATAAGATAGGTAACTCTTCCTACTATTGTCATGATACGGCAGATGTGCTAGCTCCCTATTCACTCTCTGAGTGTGTAGGTATTGGACTCATTTATGGGATCAAGCCCTGAGTATTTAGCTCCCTTGTGAATGTTTGACAAGAGCCAGCATGGTGTGCCCAGAAACATTTTTTTTCAACCCAGCTGTAGCATATCCATCAGTCTCGTGTTTCTCTTCTGTCCTTCACCATCTCATTAGCTACTTTAGATCATGTAACTTGCTGCCTCCAGCTATGACTGGCTACATACCCCAAATCATAATTTCGCTCCATTGCTGCAATTTCTAAATAAAATATCTGAACTTTTGAAATTCCATCTCTGCTTTCTCTGTTGCCATTTATATGCAGAAGCATATATGTGGTTAATATGCAGAGTGTATATACAGTACCAAGCAGATTAGGAGCTGGTTCTAGTGAGGAAAGATTGAAGGCGTTTGACACAGGATCATCAGCAGAAGTAGAACTTTTATGAGGATCTTCATCTTTTGCTGTAGGAGATATGCCTTCTGCCAGGCATACTGTGAGGGTATGTTTTTAAACAGAGTTTATTTTCCTGGATGTATGTTTTTAAGGTTCTTACTATGGCACGGAAAAATAAGAAAATATAGAAAATGATCACCTGAGTTGGATTTCCAATTAAAATATAAATAGCATCGTAAAGTCATGACAGTATCATGGGATGGTTTACTTTTTCCATAGAAAGGGTGACTTCAGGCTTACTGCCCTCATAAGGATCCCCTAAAGAAATTATCCTTGATGAATTTCCTTGGGCTATGAACCCTCCAGGAGGTATCTCCTGTACACAGGTGTTTTTATTCACTGAAGCTCTGTTCCATAGATAAGTGTGCTGGACAAAAGACCTTAGTAATAAGTTCATTTGTAGGCACTAGATGGGTGGTATCATACTCAATTCAGATGATCATCCAGTGCATGAGTAATGTTGGGGACAAAGCTAGAGTACAGTTTATGTGGAGGCTTCCTTGTAGGTGTTTGTTGAGACGGGTGGCTTTATTGGACAGATTGTGATTTCAGAGATAGACAGATACCCTCTGCTGTGCACAGTTCCTTCTCAATGAGTCTCCATTATGGCTACATTTAGAGGGCTTTCCCCAGAGGAAGTCAGTTTCTACAAAGCAGCTCCTAGCTTCAAGGAGCTTTTTTCAAATTCTAGTCTGCTCTTGTTTATGTGAGGAGAGAGGTTAACAGGGCTGTGATATAGCGGCAAGCTGATGAAAAAATTAAAGGGGACAGATGTGATGTGCTAATGAACTACAACATTGAAGAGGATGGGCTATCTCACATATAAACTGTGGAGGTGACTTCTGGTTTGAATACAAGTTCATTTTTGGAATAAAAGATCACCTTATTTGCTAATGCTAATTGCCAAGCATTCATTCATTTCTCAGATATGAACCAAAATAATAATCTGATTTGTAGTAGTCTTTCACTTTGAACAAACTGCAGAGAATGCCAGAAAGAGGTGGAAGCTTCCAGAGGAATAGGAAATAAATTTTATTCCACATATAGGAAAATGGGGGAAAATAAAACTAAAGCATTTCCTATTCCACTCTATGACTTTATGAGCATTTTTATATCTTTTTCTATTCACATGTCTATTTGTAAAGTATATTAATACTTAGGGAGAAAAGGCAATATTTCACCAAAACTGGTAATATATTCAGACACTTTTGATTACTACTTCTTTTATCCCCACAAAAACAAACCAAAAATACCCCTGAGCAAATAAATAGTGATTTCAAGTGGTAGCAAAACGCCAAAACTACAGGGAAAGCTATGGAAGATGGTGGCCAGTGAAGCTGCAGTCATGTTTTGTTTCTGATTCCTACCCACCCTCCCCCCACGAAAAAAACCCAAACCCAAACAACACCTGTATCAAAAAGCCCTCTCTTTTTCTCCCAGTAGAAAGTCCTTCTCTGCTAGAGTGATCTTTTGAGTATATTCAGTGGGTTTATGATGCATAAAGTATTTGTATTTCTTTAAATATTTTTAATGATGCCAAGGAGAATAATCTGTTCACCTAGCTGAATGGTTAAGGAAAAACAGTGTGAGTACTGCATGAAATACCATCAGTACATCAGAACAGGAGCTGAGCTTGGGATCTGCGCTCACAGTTTCATCTCAAGATACAATTCTGTGCCACACCTCTCCTAGAATCATTGTTGCATTGTTTACATGATTGGAACGTGCGGGGAAGGAGATTGCTCAGACTGGTGAAATTATGGTTGGGTTTGTTTCTGCCCAGATATACCACGCAGGCAGCAGAAGGGTATCTATACTGTCTTCCATGGGCATAAGAGAACATAATCTTTTAGTAGTCTTTTAGAAAAATAACCTTTCAGCTCTGCACAGTTCTCCCTCCAGCTGTGAGCTAAATGTTTTATTATTGTCTGCACATCATGAATCTATAGCTCAAAAAAGACAGGATACTATTGTCTTCTGTTAATTTCATAAGAATGAGGTTGGCATTGTCCTTTGAAAGATTCTTGTTTTGTTGTCATTAATCGTTATATTGCTATTAACTTTAACTGCTGGGCTGAGGTGGAAGTCCACAGGTAAGATTTCCGGGGAACTATCAGAGTGAACAGAGTACCTAGAGAAATGTGGAGTTAAGGGTCAAAGATGGATGAGAGGGAAGAAGCACAAAGGACACAATAGAGAAAACTGGGACAGGGACAGAGCAGAACCTTATGGAAGAGTGCAAGTCTATATGCTTCCTGCCCTTAAAGTCCTAATATTTAAACTTGTAAAAAAGAGTTGAGCACAAACCATAGCTGCAGACCATCAAATCAAATTCTTGGTAAGTTCGGATCCATGTTTGAATTTGTGTCTGTCAGCTGTACTTATCTCTATAAAAAGCTCAAAATGAAACCTAGAATTGAATGTCCATAATGAAATTCTTCTGATTATTTAAAAACATGGTCAAACTATTTTAAAAATTGTTTTTATGTTCAACAAATGTCCAAAATGGGTGTAAGGTTTCATCCAGATCAAATTCTCAGGGTTTTTTTCTCCTCTTATGATTTTCAAGATTCCTTAACTATTTGTTCTACCTGGAATTTCCCCAAGAGAAAGAGAAATTTTTATTTCTAATAGGCAAATAATTTTCTGGTTTAAAACATTCAGTAGAATATACACTAAATTTAAAATGAAGTGCATTCTTAAGCACTTGCAATGAAGCCTGTGTGTATGTAGTACAATGAGTAAAAATGCTTTTCTAATGAAGAGGTAAATACATAATTAAGGCACAAACGGTGATCTGGGATTGGACTTTGTTGACTGAAGAACACTGCTACTACTACTAACGGTAGTAATAACGCCAGTAATTATTGAATAATATATTGTTCTGGATGGCATGAATACTATACTTTCACTGTTTAGATTTTTCTAGAGAGATGTAATTAGGGGTTTTGTTTACTTTTTTGTTCTCTGTATTTGTTCAGGGCATTTCTTTCTCCCTTCTTTCTTCCCCCACTGCCCAGCCCCCTGGTGTGTTGATGCTTATAGCCTTGTCTGTGACAGAACACTATTCCTTTTCTGAGAATGACATGCTTTTACCTAATAAATGACTATGGGAAATATGTAACTCCTATTTGAGGTTATATTTTGCTAGTATTTTGATAAGATACAGAATACAGAGCAGAACTTTATCTATTCATACAGACTTGAAGAGGCTTTCCAGTGCTGTTTCAATTGTTTTAGCATTTTTACTATTTAGTATTTTACAATACTTTTATTCAGAATATGATGACTGTTACAAAAAAATTCAGTAGAAAAGCAAGGTTCACAAAGAAAGGCAATATGCTTTAAAATATAATTGCGAAGCAGGAATACAAGGTTCCGTTTTAGATTCAGTGGGATTTGGTTTGATATGACCTGATTATTTGATATATCAAAGGAAATCTTCCATGTAGATCTTTCTTGCACTAAGTTTGAAGGAGAAGTCAGCAGTCTCAGCTATCTGACCTATAGAAACTCCTACATTTTGTCAGAAAGCCACAGCAAGAGGGTATTTGTCTGGGACAAATGTACTTTCTCTTCACACATACTGTACAGACTGTGACAGAAGTTGAATCCAATTACTGCAGTATGCCACTGTCAAGCTGTTTTGTCTATATTTACTGCTTTTTGTACTGTTCTGGTGATGACGAGAGTCCTTCAAATACAACAGAAGTGCATTTTTGTATAGTTTATAAGTACACAGTAGCTGTTCAGACCAATTTGATCATTACAATATCAGATTATCATTATTACAATATAGAAACAGGAAAATGAGGGTAGTTATGCCAATTATACTATTGCCTCTTTGTAAGCTAACTTCTGACCATTTTGAATTGTATATAATTTGTACGTGATAGTTCAGCAAAATGTTGTGCTATGATAAGCATACAGTCAAGATAGACCTAGGGCTTTGCATGCAGCTTTAGAATAATAGTGTCTTTTCATTTCAGAGTTCAATCGTGTGGCTTTACTGTTCACTGAGGATGTTTTTGTATGGTGTATGTGCTCTTGTATTACATACAGTAGGTAGAGTAGGAGCTTCCACTGTGTTCCAAGTTAGGTTTTAGCATCTGTTTCTTTTTGAGAGCCCATTATCTGTCATTATAGTTAATTCAAAGGTGGTGGAAATCTTTATATTTTACTTTTTTATATGTTATTGTATTACATGAAATATGCTATTTTATACTTTTTTCTGGAAAGTTTTCTAGTTACTTTAATGTCAGAATAAATTACAGCATTAGAAGGATCTGTGGTGCTGTAGTTTTGCCATGCCAAGGTTCTGTATTACAGCATTGTTTTTATTGAAATGGACTGTGCTGAAAACCAGAAGACACCTACTACTTTAGAATGAATTTTAAAAGCAATTCCTTGAGACTAGGTTTTGCAGACAGAAGATATTCTGGAAAGAAGTCATGCTAGCTTGAAGTCTTTCAGTCTATAATGTTTAGTTGATTGAACCTGAAAACAAATGCATGTATTTTATTAATTTCCAGAGTTGTATACTTTAATATTAATGAATCTTTTAGTCTTGCACAGGCTCTCCCTATCCAGATTTAAAACTGCTATAGCAGTGCACTACATGCCAAAGATTGACACTTGTATTTTTTTCACTACTAAAGAAATTACATGAGGAGTTATTACAATTCCACTACTACATCTACTGATGTTTAAATGTTTTCCTTTTTTTGTGACAAAACTGATAGTTCCCTTTTTATTATGTATTTGCTTTACTCATACTTGAAAACAGTAGGATCAAACCCAATTTATATCAGTGACTGCACACACATTTGATATACGCATAGGCTTTACCCAGAAGATATTATCATGTAAATATACAAGACAAGCTGAAATTGAGAAAAAGGTAAAATTAGTATTTCTACTTTAGAAAAGAAATACAAATGGAAAAAATAATCAGCACTTTACTTAGATTATTAAGTCTCAGCAATATCACTGGAACTCTCTAGATGAGTTGCTTGCAATGAGTATTAAAGGTTAACTGTCTTGTCCAGTAGACTTTTCAGAGTCACCCTGGACACCTCTGGCAGCCTGGAGTGTAACTGAGATCTGTTACCTAGTTGAGTGCTTCTCTGAACTGTGAAATCATCCACCTGTGAAACATACCTGCTATGTGTAAAGCAATGCACAGTGTGGCGTTGTTCAGGGCTCTGCTAGCATGAAAACCCATAAAGAATTCCTGTGAGGAAGGGAGTAGCTGATCAGCTTCAGGAGGGAAATGTCCAGTTTCTGTGACTTTACAATAAAATGTTCACAGAAGGGTGAAGAAGAAGTCTGAGTTTGTTGTTTCAGAAGGAGAAATCTCTGACAATGTGATTCCCCATCCCTGCCCGCCCCGCCCCGAGGTATGTTCAAATTTGCCTTTTATATTGAAGGAAATGAAAAGAAGAATGTAATGAAGGATGTAGTTTTATACTTAAGAGATTTTTTGAAAGCTTTTTGCATTTGATGTTTTTAATCAGTTTTCCAAGGAACAATAATCTGAACTAAACTGAAAGATGAGTGGAACAAATTTTTAATTTGATTAATCAAGCTAACTGTGTGATTAACTATTGTCCCTTTTTCTCACGCTCACCACCAATCTCCCTGAGGTACTTTCTGTCTTGCATAGTACGTTCCCCAGTATTGCAAAATACGTTGTCTGCTTCAAAGGTGCCTTAATATGTGGGGCCCATTATTTTGAACTTGCTGCTAGTGCAATAGGAATACTAATGTTTCCTGTGATCTATCATTTGATCTTCTCATTTATTGGTCTGTATTTAAGATATAAGCTCACATAGGAATGCAAAAAAGCATTCAGAGCTTTTTTGACCCTAAGTAAGTAAAATATCAACAACAAATCACAAATATTTGCAAACCTTTCAAGGAATTCCAATAGCAAAAAACTGAAGTGCAGATTACAAGATCCACTGCTAATAAAGAGCTGGTTCTTCAAAGCTGGTACCTGCATAACAAACATTTGCAATCTGCATTGCAGGCCTTTGAGAAGATTATTGTAACCTGACAGTGATAGTTACATACTGCAATTTGCATTTCAGTATATGAATAATTGGTTTTAAATATCTGTGAAGAATCTTCTCTTCTAAGAATTTGAGCCGTGCCTTTTCCGGTGGTGAGCAACAGCAGCATTTTAACTATCTTAGTCTCACTAGCTCTGAGACCTGTTGATTTCTATGGCATTCTACTGATGATGGATTTGTGTTACTACCTTCCTTAGCATTTAGATGTTGCTATATCCAAATGACAAGCCGCATAATGAAATTCTTCTGATTATTTAAAAACATGGTCAAACTATTTTAAAAATTGTTTTTATGTTCAACAAATGAAGCAGTATGTTTAGGTTGAGCTACTAACATCTGCACAGTAAAATGATACAGTTTTTGTAGTAGAAAGAAAAAATCTTGGACTAACACCTTTGAAAATTACAGAGACATTCTGAAAAGATTTAAACAGAAAATTGTGCTATTTCTTAGCACAGCTTGGACATCTTCCTGAAAGTCTTGTGTGACCAGTTCCATTGAGCAGAGTGGTCGTATGAGGAGTGACACTGTGAAAAATGACCTGCAAACTGTGGTCTTGTTCATTTTCCATTAAACCATCTGGTCCCCTCCAATGAATCTCACATTAACACACTGTATTTCCACTCAAGAAGGAGCAATGAATGGCACTAAGATCAGTTTATATCAGTTCTTCAAAACAGTCTCATTTTTACTACCAATTCACTTACCCGTAGTTGTAATTTTAAATATGTATTAAAATCTCTGTAAAAGAACTTAGGAGTCCTATTTGTTTTGTAATTCCACCTAAGGCAACACTATTCCTAATGTGATTCTGAGACTCACTTATTTCCTAGGCCTCATAGTGTCTCAGTATTCCAGACTTCTCAAAGGAGGAAAGGAGATCTTTAGCATTGGCAGAAAGGGGTCCTGCAAACCCGGAGGCTACAGGAGACTGATATGGTGCGAGAGCTTACATTTTGTAGATGTGAATTTTATTTTTTAATCTCAGTGCAATGGGTTTACCCCAACCAGCAGCTAAGCACCAGAGTTCCCCCCCACAGTGAGAAAACTTGTGTGCTGAGATAGGCAGTTTAGTGAACAAAGGAAAACAACCCAAACTAATGATGTGAAGGCCATCAATAAGCACCTCCCACAAGTAGACTGGTAGGCCTAGCCAGTCTCTGAGCAATGTCTACCTCCCAGAAATCGCCACCTTTTGTTTTTTTGTTGCTGATCATGATGTTGTATGGCATGGAGTATTGCTTTGTTCAGTTTGGGTCAGCTGTCCAGGTTGTGTCCCCTCTCAGCTTCTTGCCTACCTCCAGCCTACTCACTGAGGAGGGGTGGGGGGGGGGGGGCGAAAAAGAGAAAGCCCTGATGCTGTGCAAGTAGGGCTCAACAGTACATCCATCCCAACCAGACCCAGTACATTCAGCTTCATGATTTAGTACATAGTCAAATGACATTCACAGTCAGTCTTCAACAATGGAGTAATAGGTGATGGATGGAGGGTCAGTGATAACTGAGTCCAAAATGGGATGAGGTATGTGTTCTGCAAGTGAAGGCTTTTTCAGGACTTACACCACGTCTGTTCTTCCTGGTGTTCTTGTCAAGAAGATAAGGTAGCATTGATAATTCCTCTATTAAGCTGGTTGTTTTCTAGTAGAAAACAAGGAGAAAGGAAACTTCGGTGTTCCTTGTTCATGATTTCATTTTACGGAACAAGACTGTTTAAGGGAAAAAAGTCATGAGCTGTGACTCATAGTCTAAAATCACTGATGCCAGCAGTTTCCAAATCAGTGCTCTAGTTGTTGTTTAGTTAAATATTTAGGTTATTTGATTGCATGTGGAAGGACGCATTGTAGGGCAAGGTAGCAAGCTAAGAAATGAGAATTATTATCTCCAGTTCGTTTTTGTATTTTGTTGTTATAGTTAAATCGCTAGAGCATATTATTGGGAGTATATTGCCAATAGACCAGCAGCGCATACATCCTTTATTATTTAAAGGATATACACAGCTTTTGGAAATCATACAGGACACATTCATGGGAGAGCACAAACACTATCAGCCCTCTCAAACTTTAACAGGAATGGAACACACTCACAATGTGGTAAGCTGGAAGTCAATAGAGAGAGCAGAGACTGTATGCAGGTGCAATGTGAATAGATGAAGGTATGGTAAAAATAATAACGTTTCACTTGGTTATGTTTGCTGTGACTAAGTGCATCTGCTCCATAAAGCTCACAGTTTGTGTTTCTCAAGTGCCTGAGTTGTGGCATTCATAGGCGTAAAACCTTTTAGATAGGTAATTCTGTCTTCAAATGGATTGTAGGATTCTCTGTCAGAACAGAGAACTTTATTTCTGGTGTTAACTCTTTTCTTGTTTGGGAGTTGATTCAAGGAGTGGTTTCTCGAGCATGTACTTAGTTGCTTGCTTAAATCAGGATCTATGTGTAAGATTTGCCGCAAAGCTCCTTTGTCTCTGTGAGATTTTGCAATTTATTTCAGTGAACTCTGGGTTAGGCCCGTTTAGCATCTGGGTCAAATACTGTAAATACAGATAAAGAGGATGCAGGTTTAATTCTGACCCATTCCTTTGACCTGCTGGAACAATTCTCACTGCTTTGAAACTAGCTTTTCTCTTGTGACTGTCTTTATTTCTCCAGCTGTAAGCATGAATGATGCCTGTCTTGTAAAGTGTTCTGAGATGTACTGATGTGTTACTGTTATTTGTTATCTCTGAATTGTCCATGGTGAACTTTACCCAAACGTTTTCATTAAATCTTCCACAGAGTTTGGCCACTGAAGGATGCCAGTGGGAATATCCTGAAGGATTTTCCTTCTGTTCACACAGTCCTGACATCAGATAGTCCAGTGCTTTTGGTGCAATGAGATATCCATTGTCTTTCCTCAGGACTGAAATGCTGGATCTTGGATGAGAAACATTAGTATTGTTGATGCTTTCAGTTGTTAAGTTGTTGTAGTGCAGCAAGTTCACTGAACTTGTTATATGTAACTCCTATGTTCTCTCTCTCTGACTATCTCATTTGTAAAGGAAGATAGCAACACATTATTTGTTGATGTGCCAAACTCTTAATAGAAGGGATAGTCGTTTACAGTATGTGTCTACAGTTTTTTCCTAAGGCTCATCTTCCACCGCTTGGAAGAAGATAGGATAGGATAGTGGGTGCCCTATTCAGACAGCACTCTGTGTCCAGAGAAATGAAGTCTACCTGTGAGTAACTAAAATAACTAAAGAAGGGAAGGAAACATTCCACTTAAAGGCAACAGAATGCCAGTGAGTACTCTGAGAGTTAACTGACTCTCGTAATCAGAATGTTCTCTGTGAAAATTGTGATTTTTAATGAAACAAACCAAACATATTTTTTTTTTCCTACTGATAAATCTGAATACTGCATTTTGTAAAAGTACTCTGAAATGTTTCATTTCAAATCCACCAAATAACAGATGAATCAGAATTTCCTCACTGGAGAAATTCAAGTTTATATCCCACAAACCTGAACTGTCTCAAGGATCCTGTGTGAATTTCTCTGCTCTTACTTTCTGCAGTCTGTCATAGAATGTTTTAGTGGTAAGATAGGTAAGCTGTCCATGAAGCCTGGCCTATATAGGGGAAACGACACAAGAAGTTTCCTAAGTATGTATCCAGATGTGACATACTGCATCTGGAAAATGCAGCTTAACAGTTAACTGGATTGAAATCAAATAAGTGGATCCCTTGCTGAAAGTTTAATTTTCATCGAAAAGGTTGAAATAAAACTATTTAGTGTTTCCAAGTCAAAATTTTTGAAACTGTCATTCATTTACAGTTTTGAAATTTCTAGGGGATTGGTGATTGGTGAAGAAAAAACTGAGCAGATCATAGGTGGTTGTCCTTTTGAGAGAGATCACATGAAACAAGTAGGTGTGCTATTTCTCATGAAATTTTTTCCCAATGCTTGCAAGTTCCTCTGACTCACAAGAGACTACTGTTCATCACTCAGTTCTGCAACATGAATTTGTGTTAATACATGGCTTGACCTCCTGTTATTTACACCTTTCTCAAAAATAATCTTTTACTACTCTTACAGGAGGGCTTTTGAGCTTCTAGCTATTGTTATTCTACACAGTTGCCTATGGTATAGCTGTACTCCCTTTTCTTTTTCATCATAGCCTGGTGTCACAGTCTCTATATTACAATACTTGAAATAAGTGAAACAGTCTGTGAGGAAGGAAACCTAAGTTTAAGCATGCTTAAGGTAGAGCAGCATGGATGTGTCTACAAAACTGCCGTCATCTGTTAACAGAAAATTGTGTTTATAAGGGTAAATGAGTAATTGTATACAGGCCTTGGCAATTTCTTGACCTTCATATGACATTGTTTAGACATTGGAGGTGTTGCTGTTTTGTGAGAAGTGCTGTGGCACAATGCTAGGCTGTGAACTGTGCAAGTACCTAACAAGAAGTAGACCTGAGGGAGACGGTTTTAGAGCAGGCTTAGATTGAATCTTACCTCATCCCCTAGAGCCACCAGTACAATAGTTAAATAAAAGACTTTCTTTGAGACCCTTCCTTCCTCAGAAACACTTTGTGAGATGTGACTAGAATCTGTCATTTGGTAGGTCTTCCTTTACCATGTTTTTGATGATAAAAACAGTTTTCCCTGGGTGAAGACAGACTTCAGCTATTTAATTGTCTTGTGCGTGAAGCACTGCACACTGCATCACCTGAGGCTGTCACACATCTTCTCTGTTCTGTAGGACCACATGATGGCAAAGGGCCACAAAAAAAGGCTGTAGTCCAGGGGACAGACTACTCTGAGGAGTGACTTCTCTCTTATTGCTGGACTCCAAGCTCCAGACACAGCTAAGATACCAGAAATGTGTGAACTGATGGTGTCATGAGACAAAAAGTAGGCAAAGGACAAGTGAATGATTCATATTTTTTGTTTGCAAAAGTGATTAAAATCCAAGTATGTTGCATCTTTGAACAGATCAGCTTACATGACTAGATTCCAAAAGATTCACATTTGCCAGCAACGATTTTCTTCTGGATGTTATTCACACTGCAAAGACTTTAGTTGTTGATAAAGAGTTTTTTTAAGGCATGCGTTTAAGCTGCGTTCTTGTGACTGCCTTTTTATTGAGACAAACTAATTTCAAAGTATTTCCTTTTGTTAATTTTTAACATTCTTCTAGTAATTCATCCCTCACTTCACCAGTTGTCCATTGAAAAGATATAGGACTAAAATGTGTTTTGTTCCATGCTGGTAAAATAACAAAGCAGGAATATTGTTCATTATTTCCTGTACACAGCTGTTGAAACAGAAAGCAAGAGAGAAGAAGGGCACTTTTGTAAGTGAAAAGGTTCTGTAAATGGTTTAATTTAAAAAAAGGCAACAACTAGAAGGGGACAGCAGAATTTAAAACATTCGTGATAGCAGGCTAATGAACAGAGGGATGAGGAGAGGTGAGAAAAAGCATTAACTTTGCTTATATGGACCTCCTGAGTACCTTTCTTTGTCTTTGCTCAGGAATACAAGCGTATAGTGAAAAAAAGAAGTCCTAGAAGTCTGTTATCTGGCCACAGAAAGAAGGTGCAGATGAAATCTAAAGATTTGGGAGCCTAATCTGTACTCTCAAGTGGTCCAGAACCACTCCGTAGCCTTCAGTGTGGTGGAGGTCCTGGGCACCTCAGCTGCTTCTAGATCAACTCAAGATAAAAGGTCCCTTAGAACCTGCAATCATCAAAACCTACTCCATCTCTTTTGTACATCCTGATCACTAAGAGGTAAAGCCCCAAATCTCTTCTGTATACAATAAAAGAGAAAGGGTAAATTACGTAGTAATTAAATTCTCATCAGACCAGGGAACAAACAGTGTTTACCATAACAGGAATAACCCATTCTGATGCGTTACCTGAGAACTTTATTTTTCATCAGGGTCATGTCCTCTGTTAAACGGAAAAACAAATGGAAATAAATTATTGCGAAAGTACTCTGGGTCTCACGAATTCTAGAAGGAACTAAGTCATAAATGGACAGTCATAAAAGATTACTGGATGGAAAAACTTTTCCTAAAATAGCCTTTCAGTGAAGTACTTTAGACATCTTATATGATCAAATATTTAATATAAACGCTCAAATACTCTTGGCATAATAAAATGTACACTTCCACCATGAAAAGCTTCTGTAAAGTTTTCATGCCAGTTGAATGGACTGGAACCTGTTTTCTCTGTATTGAGGATTAGTTTGATGAAGAAAGATTTGTCAAAATGTTGAGTAAGATGCTATCACCTTTTAATGTCAGAAAGAATTTGAGTTGTTATTTCATAAATCATTGGTCTGCTGAAGAAATCTGTGCAGCACAAAATGCCCATTGTTACATGGATGCAGTTGTTTGTAAAGTTGCAAAAGCATGTGAGGCTTATCATCAGTCAAGTTATGGCCAGGTTCTCAGAACTTATATAGTGAGAAGAGAGAAAGTATTCCAGTATGCATTTAGTATAAAACCTGAAATCTTTATTCTTGATACATTAGTCATTCAAGATTTCAGACAGATAATCAGTGAAAAGAAAACGCTCATCTTATGACATTACTTTGGCAGACTGGAATTACATATCATGGACTATGTGTAATACCATTTTTCATGACATGTATTTATCTTTTTTGTACTGTGTGGAGGTACCGATTGCCCTTTTTTAGTGGCTTTTTACCGACGCTGTAATGCTCATCGTGATACTTTTCAAATTAGGTTGTCATAATAATGAAGGATTAGGTCCAAAAGCAGAAGAATCTAGGTCCTAAATTAGTATCCAGTCTTTTTAATTATTACAGTTAATTAAAGAATGTTATTTAATAAACAAGCATGTGCAAAGGTACCAGTAGTTAATCTCTGTGATGAGTAGGTTTGAGGCATTTTTCCATCTAGTCTTTAGTTTGACCCTCGGTGGTGGCAGACTTAAAAATTAAATTTCTGTCTTCGTCATCACTTGTTGATTGTCATCACTTGAAGTAAATTCTTACTACACTGGAGAGGTAGGAAATAGATAAGAAAGCTACTTGACTTTAAAGATCCCTTTCTTGCCAGGGCCAAATTCCGATGCATGTATTTCTATTATGCATAACTTCACGAGTGAATTAAAATATAGATCAATATAAATTCGGCAGCCTCTGGCATTCAAGGTTTTTGAGGCAGAATTACCAGTGACCATAAAATGACAGCCCTTCTTGAAATATCTTAGATCAGATGACCTAGTAGAGTTACAATCCAGTATCTCAGTGTTTCACAGCACTAACTGTTCAGAAATACTTTGGTCTTTTTGCTGCCTAAGGAGCTAACAACCATTATATTGTCTTAAACATTTTTAACTTGCATTGTAAATCCTTACATTGTACACATATGGACAGAATATACCTGGCCTTTTCAGGACATTACTTTGACGTTTAGAAAAAGAAAAACAGCTATCACTGTAGCACTGCAGCCCCAAATACAGCTCCCTAAACATGCAATTTGCAGTGCCTGTTCTTGTTACCCTGGAGAGAAATGTAAATATGAATCCCCTTCAACTGTCAGTGTTGCTACGCATAAGGCAAACTTGGCAGCTGTGTGAGCCAGATACCAAGCTCTGAAAGACTTTCCAATTGTAGAATTTGCATCTTGGTTGCTCATTGAAAAACAATAACATTTTCTGTTGCCTAAATTTTAATTGAACTGTTCTGTGCAGGCGTGTAATTATTGTGATCATCCGATGTTTTTCTTTAGTAGTAATTACAAAATAAATCATTATACTAAGTGTAGAATTTCAGAATGACTCAAAAACTTCTCTGTAAATGGGTTATATTATAGTCTGATACTAGACAAAAAGTTCTGCAGGATGTTCTTCTGGCTTTGATCAAAATATGTAAAGGGATATGACATTGTGACACTAGCTATTTTAAATGACACCTTGAATAGTCTTTGGCATCATTGATGAAGGTTCTAGTACTGTGCAATGCACCGGAACTGAGTAGAGTCATTGGATGATCTGCAGTACTCATAAACCAGATCTGATGGCACTTGAATCCCTAAATTTGAAGCTATGCATAGATAGTGAAGTGAATCTTGTTTCTTGTTTACATCTACACCTTATGTCAAGCACCTTTCTTACTGTCTACTTTCATGCCAGGAAGAATTTCCCCCTCAGTACATATATAAACAAGTTATAGAAAGGTCACTGTTTTCATGAATTATTTGCCATGGCAAACCTAGTGATTTAAAGCTGTGTAGTATTTTTACCAGCAGGTTTCTTGCATTGTTAAGCAGAAAAGAAGAGGGGGATGAAAAGTGATTGAATAAGTATAAATTGGTGGCTCACAGATATATGCTGCTGGCAGTTCTGATGGTGCAAGGCAGTAAGCGTGTTACTTTTAATATAGATAAAGCAGGTTATTATATGGTGAAATGTTTATGCATATCTTTTAATGAAGGTACTTTGTTGAAGATTTAGTGTTTTATCTTAAAAGTGCCTAATTTTTTCTAAAAAATGTCAAATGTTACCTAATTGTTGCTGGTAGGAAGTGGGAGATCTATCTATTCATAAACTCTAGGGGGGTTCTCATTCAGCCCAAGTTACTCTCTATATTTAAGTGAAGAAAACACAAGACCTTCTTATTAAGGTCGTACCTCTGTTGTATCTCTACAGAATTACTGAGATACTTTGTGCTTCATTTGATATAAAAGCTCCCTTATTTATTAGTAATTCTGTTGATGTAACAGTTCTTGTGGTTCAGGTGAATCCCATGAGATGACAAAGAAAAGCACAGTTCATGAGAAGCAGAGTAAATCTTGCTGTGAAGTAGGTCAGGCAAGAGCAGCATGGAATCAGTGAAAAGTAAAAGGAGACTGGAGAGTAATGCCTGTTTCAGAATAAAGCAGGGTTTCATACTATATACCTATTTGACATGATTAGACCTAGAGCTTAACTTAGATTCAAATAAGGTAATAAAAGAAAATGTTAATTGTGGGTACATTGTAGCCAGTGCTTTGTCTTTTTCAGTACTTTTTTAGTAAAAAACTTCTCTATTTTTAGGAAAAAAGTAAGAGATGTTCTAGATCAGGTCTGTAATTTAAAAAAGGCAGGGAAAGCAGCTATTATTCATGTGGACTTCATTAATAAATGACAACAGCAGTATCTGATCTGTAACAAACAGTGAAATAAATCAGTGCTTTGGGACTGTATCTCTAGACCTGAGCACTCAAAAACTAAAGTGTAGATATCTATCTATGAGAACTATTAGCTTGCTAATCAATAGCAGGGGACAGAGAAAGGTTGACAGAGTCCCTTCTGCCAAAAAACCTTGACAGTTTCTGAACTGAGAAGAGGTGAGAATAAGGATGAATGTGTGTGGCTCACGTCTGCCTTTGACAGAAAATCTCTGAGCCTGATAATGAACTTAACAGTTTTAAGAATGCTGAGTCAGGATGAAACTGTTGTACCACTTCTGAGTGGAGAAAATGCCAAAGTTAACAAAGTTAAAAAAAATTGGATGGGCTGTTACATATCAGAACCCACTGGCTCCTAAGCTTCTAAATGCATTATCTCTGTCACTGAAACTTAGATGCAGACATTTTAGGAAACACCTCTGTGCAGCGACAGAAATATTCAAGGTGGACCTAGCCCACAGCAGTTTCATTTTGATACTTCTTATTCCAGTGAGAGAGATAAATAGACAAATTAAAGGTGGAAAACACCTGCTAGGTCATACATTCATCTCTCTCTAGACAGAAAATACAATAAAAGTTATTAGTGATGTAAAACTGTTTTGACTTTGTAGCAGAACTTATCAGCAGAAGACCTGTTCAGTGGGATGCCCTATGCAAAGCAGCTGTAAACAATTGACATTATTTATGGGGCTCCCATTTGCAACAGGAGACTGTAATTTAACCCTCATGCTAGTAGGAGGAGAGCATCGTAGACTCATCTTGACGTGAGTTTGGTGCCAGAATGGAAACTGTGTAAGAATGGTTTCAACGTATTTTCTTTTGCACATTGTTCCATTTTTCCAAGTGGTGCCTTCCAGGCTGAGAGCTTCAGCACTCAGTGTATTTATATGGCACCCGCTGCACAAGAAAGCTGTTGATCTTTATTCGTTTGTAAATATATAGAGATGATAAATTTCAGGCTGCATGGTTTGCAAAGAGTAACTTGATTTCATTTTGCTGTCTGCAAATTACTGACTATTGCTGATTTATTACTAGATCTATACATGTCAACACCACTAGCCCTTCAAGAATACCAATCTTCAGTCCTATTTGGAAATACTTTGCTTTTCTTAATAAATTGCAAGCAGAGAGAAATAAATCCATTTGGCAGTCTGAAAATGGTATGGGCCAAAGGCCTACTAGAGTAAATGCATTGATGAGGAGACATTTTATGACAGTTTATCATTACAAGGTCTTGGACATAAAGTCCTTGCCTTCTAAAGGGAAAAGACCAGTCTCAGTTGCAAGCAATTTTCATGCACTAGGCAATAACTGAGATCTGCTAAGCAGATCTAGTAGAATCTGTATTTTAGGCTCTTTAGCATTAAATGACATGATATATTAATTTCTGATAATGAAGTGGAGAGACTGCTCACATGTTTTTCTAATATTTGCAACGTAATTTCAAAGGTCAATGGTAACATAGTTGTTTGCTTAAGTGTTCAGAGAGCAAAAGCCTTCCCTGAACTATCCTTTCTCTAGAGCCAATTACCTTCTGTAGCTTGCATGTTCTCTAGGACCAAGGACTCATTCAGATACGCTCTATCTCCAGTAGGCCTTTCCCTGGAAATTAATGAAATTTGAAGTAAATACGAAGTTTTGAGGGTGGATTGTACTAAAAGGTTTTGATTTGTGTTTCTAGAATAAAGCTGGATTTTCACTCCATCTTTCTCATCCCTCCTTCTCTTTCATTCTACCTCACTTCCACTCCCCAGGAAGCAAAGGAAATAATAGAACTGTGTTGCCAAGCAAACTAATTTTCAACCATCCAAGTACCAGCCTAAGCTACACTGTAATAGTCATGTATCATTATAAACTGACTGCACTGATGAAAGTGTAATTTTGCTTTGCTGACTCAGTCATTTATTGTGCTCCTTCAAGTGTTAATTTTTATAGCACTCAGAAATGTGCTAGCTCCTTCACAGATATGTACAGGATTAAATGATAATGTAGATAACCCAAAGCTCTTGGGTATAAACAGTTATGCTATATAAGCACAAAGTTCATGAGAACAGTTTCTGTGGCTAACAGAAAATGAGAAAACCAAAGTTTTTTGTCTCACAGTGTTTCATTTTGGGCATTTTGTGAAGTTCAGATTATTCTTTCTGGAGAAAGTAGCTAAAACTTATGATTTTTGCTACGAAACTGTGCAAAGATGCTTGCACTGAATTGTGCTGAGACCTTTACTTGGAAGACAGCAAAACAAGGCCCAGACTCCTTTTATCTTTGTTTATAAAGTATGTAAAAGTTATGCTTGGAAATATATAGAATTTATAATAAAAATGGTTGCTTTAAATGGAAATAATTCCATCAAGAATTATGAGAGCATCCCTATACTTCTGTTTTTCCCTCCTAAATGGGACAATAGCCATTTAATCCCTTTGCTGGAGAAATAATGTGATATTAAATACTCCTCAGGCAGAGTTAAACACCGGGACCAGATTTCCTCTTTGTCTGTAAAGGTTTTAGCCACTGAGGTAAGGAATAAAAGGGACAAATCCTCAAAACATTCCAAAATAAAGTTAGGCCTAGAATCTTGAAGAAAAGCATGGTTTATTGCATCACAATCTCTTCTCAGCTTTTCTTCGTAGCTACCTGAAGTCACCTGCCTCTGCCTGGCAGCTTTAGTGACCTAGCAGATGACACCCTATTCTCTTCACTGGTATGCATGAAAATCAGGAGTATCCCTTGAATGTTACAAATCCTACCACTAGCAAGGCATTGCGACCAAACCACACCAAAGAACAAGGCCCTGTGATACCTCGATCTCCCATGGAACCACCTGAGTAACCTTAAATTCTAATACTTAGGCAGAAAGTTTAAATGTTCTTGTGAAACTATGTCCAGATAGCTTGAGAAACAGCTTGTTCGTTAATTGTGATAAACAGCGATCTGCTAAACAATATTGAGGAATTTCACATGCCTACTTTTCCCGATGTTTCTGCGTTCTACGCGGGAACAGAGCTATAGCTGCTCATTTCCCATTGAGATGACAAGTGACATGACACTTTGTTTCAGTCAGTAGATATTTTGTTTATTCTGTGAGAAGTTAAGTATTAGGCAAGATTTTTCTCTGTTACACTGTGTAAATTCAGAGTTACTTAGACTTAACATGACAGCATCATTTTGCGCTCAACTCGGTGTACTCTTGCTTTGTTTCCGTATTGAAGACACCTAATTTTCTTTTCTGGAAATGCTAGTGTGCCTTTTGGTATTAACAAGGTTATAGTGTTTGGCATCATTAAGTGAGCTGCATCGCTGCTAGTAACTGGATATCATCCACACATATCTGAGATAATATATTGCTAGTAGGACCCATTAATTAAATATGCCAATTTGTTTATAATTAACTGAAGAAATTTATGGCATTAGAAGAACTATTACATTAGCTGATATAAACACATTTGGTAATGATAGCAATGCCAAGTTTAAATGCTTCCAAGAAGAATTACTGATATTAATACCACAATGATCACTATTCATGTTTGACAGCACTAGGTAGATGTGGCAACTGTTAGTTTTATGCTCTTTTAAGTCTACTTTAAATATCAACTTGCACGCTATTAGTATCAAATTCAGTATTCAAAAATGTTGCAGAAAACCATTCCAAAGCTATAAAGCTTTGTAGCACGAAATATGCATGCTGCATAATGAAGAAAATCTCTGAAATCTCACCACACTCAAATCGAAGAGAAACACTTGGATTTATCTTGCCTGTGCATGTTCTGACATTATTATGCACTTAAAGATAAGGTGGGGAATTGTGCTTGTGAAATAACTCATCCTATTAAATGCTGAAAACAGGAAAAAAAGAGATCTTGATTTAAAAAGTGCGAAAAATGGCTCTTGCATTTGAACGTATAGGTTGGGGTTTTATTTGTAATTTGCTCATTAGGCAAGTATTTCTGTTCTATCTCAAAGCCAGCAAGAAAGTGATCTTTCATTGTGCAGCTGCAAAAAAGCAGACATTTCAGAAAAGAGAATTACTGCTTTGCCTGTGTCTTGTCTATACTAGAAATATGTTTTCCCCACCTTAATCTCAATTTACTAATAACCTTAGGTTTGTTACGTCATGTCAAGAATTATAGCTACTCTTTGTCATGATGAGTACTTCTAATTGTCTTCTGCAAGGACCACTACCTAGTTGATGATTTAAACTTTACAGTTCATGGTGATGATAACTGGTAAATGTTAATGTAAAATAAATAGTAAAATAAATTATTGATGACAAAATTATCCTGAATGCTAGAAATACTGGAACTGAGGTGGGGGGGG
>NW_009607736.1:51525-68937 GCF_000690535.1 Cariama cristata
GGAGTGGAGAGATCAGAATATAAATTAGCAAGATTTCTGTGCTGTTGGTCTTCATAGATGGGAAAAGTCATGGTATAACAATACAAAGATGAATTTACTGCTGTCTTGAAATACATTTGGTTACTGGTATCTAGTTTGTGGGCAGATTGCAGAATTTGCACACTTACACAGTTAATTTTGGCCTGGATTTGTCAAAGGTGTAAGTGCTGCTAATCCTACTGATTTTGATGGGCTCTGTTCATAATCAGAAGTTTTGAATGTCCGGTCATTTGAATTTAAAAGAAGCACAGTTAACACTGCCTACAGGAAAGGCTGAGTTTTTTTGGTGACTAGGCACTTGGGGTTTTTTTAGTGTTATGAACTAAACCAGACAGTGTTGGACACAGTTTTTAAACAAAATCTCTTTTGGGGAAAAAAAAACTAGGTACAAATATGTATGAATAAAATGGGAGCTATTTCTTTTTCAGTGAATCAGTACTAAATAGAGACCATATGTCTAAGCTTTGAGAATGCATTTCTGTTTCTATAATTGCATGGATAATACTGATTATGCCTGTTATACAGAGACAAATATGCTACCTACCTATATGCACTTCAGTGCTTCAGCTTCTAGCTTGGAATTCTGTTCACACAAAATGAGAAAAGAAAATTCAAAGGCATGCCTAAAAATATGTCAAGAATTAAATCTGCTGTTCTCAAGGTTAAGTAATATCTCTTTCTCTCTCTGCTCTGTGTAGAGACAGTGGTGATAAGGGAATCTTCTCAGTGTTCTAATACAGACTAATTTGGCTGTGACATTTTTTTCTGGATTATAAAATGGAACCCATGTGGTGTTCACTGCCTGGAAAAAGAAAAGTGGTTATTGGATGCAATGGTGACTGTGCTCAAAAGCAAAAAAAGCCATTGCCAGTTTTTCCATTACCTAACAGCAAGAACAGCGATTTCTTAGAGGAACTCATTAAAGAACACAGCAAGGCAGAAAAATGGTAAAAGGGAAAAAAAAAAAAAAAGGTATGCATGGGAGAAACTCACGTGAAAATGCATTGAATTGTTGTGAACTGGATAAACAAATTGTGTAAATGACAAACTTAGATTCAAATTACTTTTATTTCCTTGTTTATTCCATAGTTACAGGAGATTGTTACTAGTTGTTGAGTTGAAAAAGTCAAAATCAATATTTTAGATGATCTCAGAAGGAAGCGTTTGTTGTGTTTTTAGCCCTTGGTCAAGCTGTCTTCTCTTGCCATGTGAAAGGAAAGCTGTTGAAGACAAAATAACGGCAAATTCTTATGTCACAAGATATTTCTCAGCTGCGTTACCAAAGTGTCTATGCAGTTGGAATGTAGGATCTAGGAACTCAACTGAGGAATCAAATTTAACTCACCGGAGAGGAGTTCATGGGACATGTCTGATTAAACTACAGTGAATCACAGAGGTGAAGGCATCTCTGTTCCTAGACCTGGGAATACTTGGACTGCAAAGCTTCACAGACATATGGCAAGAAATTAAAAAATGGGAAAGAACTGTGCTGCACCTCACTTAGACCAAGGAAATCTTCAATTCAGGTGGCCAATACACTTAATATCCCTGTTAAGTACTCCATTTTCTTCCTCAGAGCTCTGCTGAGGACTGTGGCTGCTGCTGGATGTCCTCAGCTGAAGTTTTAGTCTTTCAAGACATTCAGAAGCCAACTGCACTCGGTTGCTCTTGGAGAACAGTCTCACACTTCATAGCCTCACACTCCTGATGGAGCAGAGGACAGGTTTGAGTCTGTATTTTGTTACCTTCTTTTCCATCTGTCTTCAGTCTTCACTTTACCTGAGAGGACTTCTCTGATGTAATTTTCCAGCCTCTTGGCAGTGATTCAGCAGCTCACAGCAACGATGTACCGCATCATCTTCCAGGGTTGTCCATTAAATAACAACTTGAGGGTACACTGCATCTATGATCAGAAAGAACATCAGTCCCTATGCTGGTTGAGAGGCTGCTTTATATCTTTGTCTCTGTTTAGGTTTCTGCTGTGTGGAAAGGGCAACAGGCAGAAAGTAAGTAATTTTATTCTCTGGAGTGCAATTAGGGAATAGACTGTGATCAAAGACCTTGCACAGGTGCACAAAAGACTTAAGAAGAAATTTCATTTATGCATCCTCAATCCAATAACCTATAAAGAGGGTATCTTCAATATTATACTGTGCACAAATGTCACACTGTCCTGCTGTGTCCCTCAATATCTTCAAGACTAAATCTGGTAGAAGCAAAGTCCTGTATCCTTTATTCTGAAAGTTAAAGGGAAGGGGATTTGTTTCCCTTAAGATAACAAAAATAGGAAGGTGCAGTCTGCAAGCACCGTGCAGCTGTATGCAAACTGATGTGAGGTCTCACATTGCCTCTTCTCCAGCTGTCTAATAGTAAGATCTTGTTTGCTTTGGTTTCTGAAGAAGTTTCACCAGATGTTGAGAGTTTCTGCTCTTCTGCTCCACTATCCTACTGTTATTCCAGGGACTGAGCGTTGATGTAGCAAATTGTCCTCTGGTTCTTAAGTACAAAGATCAACCAATTTACAATTAAAAAGACACACAGCATCATGACAGATAATGGCCAGGATTTAATTTAGTTCAGTATATCAATTCTGAGATATTATACATTTTAGTATTTGTTGACAAGTAATACATAGCACCATGCATAGAGATAACTTACTAAGCAGGTTATTTCAAGGTCTGAAAGCTGAAGTCACTTCTCATCTTTGGAGCTGGTTGTCATTGATGCTGTCTTTAAGCAAAGACTAGTATCTGACATCACTTATCATACCTAAATAAACAAATCGTGAAGCAAGTTCGAGGGGAAACATTAATATTAGAGTTATAGAAAAGCTGAATACATACTGGAGCAGTAGCATGTGATTCTTATTTATACCACACTGCCAGTGGAGATAAGCAAGTTGTGAATATAGCTGTATATGCACAACAGTTACAGATATTTTATTGCTGCAATCAGAGGTTATTGATATATAACCACTGAAAAAGATTCTGGCAGTAGAAATTAAATCAATTAATTAGCATCAACTTCACTTTTCCAAACTGGTACTGAATTATTTTTATAGTGAGATTATGTAAGCAGGGTTATAGAATCATAGAACCATAGATCGTTTAGTTTGGAAGAGACCTTTAAGATCATTGAGTCTAACAACTAACCTAACACTGCCAAGTCCACCACTAAACCATGTCCCTAAGCACCACGTCTACACGCCTTTTAAATACCTCCAGGGATGGTGACTCCACCACTTCCCTGGGCAGCCTGTTCCAATGCTTGATAACCCTTTTGGTGAACAGATTTTTCCTAATATCCAATGTAAACCTCCCTTGGTGCAACTTGAGGCCATTTATTCTTGTCCTGTCACTCGTTACTTGGGAAAAGAGATGGACACCCGTCTCGCTACAACCTTCTTTCAGGTAGTTGTACAGAGTCACTAAACAGATAAGTCCACTTTCTTTCCTCAGCCAAGTACTTCTAACTTGGAATCCTAAACCTACAGTCTCAGAAACATATTCATAACATGAATTGCTTTAGAAAACTTCTATGCATGTTAGTGGGATATCCTTGTGAGCAAATTGAGTAAACTTGCTTACTAACCCTTTACAACTCAGTCTTCAAATTGCCTTCTGAAGAGATGGAAGGTTAAAGCTGGGTTTAATGACTTGTAAAAAGACATTCCTTTTGATCTCTGCATATCTCTAAGTAGTCTGTGACTAAACTGTGAAAAGTACCAGGTGTATTTTACATAAGCTTTTTAGGAAATTGTATGAGGTAGGACAAATTCAGTTGCAATGTGAACATTGGGTAGTTGAGAAAGCTTTTAATATGTAGGATAGAGAACACAGTCCCATACCTTTTCGGTTTCATAGTTCGAGGTAACTAGTAAGCTAACTACTAACAAATGATGCTTACATTGGCTACCATTTCCTGCCTATGTTTTGTATAGAAGTAGAATAATACTCTTTTAAAGTTGCAATCAGAGCAGTATTATGTTCATAGTTAGACTTTGCATATCTATGCATAATCAAGCAAAATGGTAATTTGGATATAGTATACATAGTAGTATTTTTTGCAAAGTGAAAGAGACACATTAACCAGCGTTAATATTTCCAAAGAAAATCATAGTTGTGAATGTGTAAAACTAGACACCTAGTTTTTGGAGAAAAACATCCTGATTTCCCCTTGAAACTGGATAAAATATGTAAAAACTGCATTAAAAAAAATATGCCTGTGGCTATTACTCTACAAATAATAGAATGCCAAGGAGTCCAATTAATTTGAGAGTAAAATTAGCTACGCAGGGTATCAGGCAGCTACCATTAACATTCAGGCTTGAAATAGCAACATGTTTTTAATACTTTGCCATAAATTGCTTATACAAATACTGTTTTTCATAACATAGCATAGTCTTAAAGTTCCTTGCAATTTCATAGATTTTTAATGGCATTATATAGCCATACACTTCTCAAATTTAGTGGAAGGGGAATGAAGTTAAAGAGCAAACACACTGTTGTCTGTGTATTGTCCACATAATGGAATATAATGGAATATTTAGAAAAATAATCTTAATTATGAAAGTCAGGGAACTAATACCATGGTATTTGCAGCATGTCCGATTAAGTTATGTTTCCAGTCCTGTATCTTAATTCATTGTATAAAAATTGCATCACACTTGACATACAAAGGATGTCCTGAAAAGTTTAAAGTTATATGTCTGAGAAAGCAGGTCAATGTAGCCACAAAGACTGAATGATCACACACAAGAATATTCACATAGTTAAAAATAAGATACCACCATTTAAACAGACACATTTTGTACTCCCAAAGAAGTATTTTGCACATAGTATAGGGATATTTATGTTTTTATGTGCCTTATATACAAATGATAAGCTCACACTTTCGGTTTATATACACATAGCTCTCCATTCTGTGCATGCCGAAGTTCAAGGAACAGTTATCTCATTTTAACCAAAACAGCTGCAGGCCTGTTGTATACCTGAATGTAATCCAGCAACTGTGCTCACGTTTCTTTTGCTTAAGTCCCCTGAAAAGTCTGCTGCAGTACAGATTCTCAGAGCAGACCACAGCATCAGGTTCTTCACATGCTGTTGTGGTTTTTTTTTTCTCTCTTAAAAGAAGTTTCCAGAAGGGACTAACACCCAAATTGTTAGAATCTTTGCCCAAGATGTTATACATCTTGTGCTTTCTTACTCGGTGTTAATATTGACTGTGCTCATTGTGAGCACAACTGAGGGAAAAATAGAAAAAAAAAAAAAAAGCACTCGACCTCAGATTAAAGCTGCTCCAGATCTAAGAAAGAATAGTGATCTTAGAGTCTAAATAAATTTTAGTTGGAGTGTGTTTTCTGTATTTGAAATTCCTTTACTCTAAGCATTTAAAGCAAGCCATTCTACTGTTCTGTATTACAGTTAGCTTAAAAACCCATATAAATGCTGCAAAGGGTTTAATTTGTTGGAACATACAACCGAAAGATGACATGGCAGCAAAATGTCAAAGCACTATAAAACATTAAGATTTTCTAAGTTTTTATTGTAGCCTCAAAATGCTAGTGATACTGAATTTATTACCAAAATTTTAATCATATTCCCCCATCCCTAGTTCTTCCTTCTTCCATGATTCTTTGCGGTGTGTTCAGTCTTGAAAGCAAATAAAAAGCCAGTACAGGCTTGATGATTTTATATCAGCAGCAAAGCTTATCTAAACTAGTATTTACTATAATCAGAGGCAGTCACAGGGTGCTTTTTTGCTTGTGAACAGCTTTATTTCATGGAAGAAAATGGTTCATGGTAAACATCTTTCCCAAAGCCAGCAGCATTGTCTAACAAGTCTATGTAACATCTCATATGTTCATTCCAAGACATTTGAAAAAGTATGGTAACAGCAAATAAACTAAAAAAATGAGCAGGACCTGTAGTCAGCCTTATTAGAAAGCAAGAGCCATTTTCTGCAGATCAACCTGGCAAAGAACTATTAGGTAGCAAACTTAGCACTTGGGTAATTTCACTAGCATGAACAGAATTTTATTTGCTTATAACTGGGTTGATTTTGGCCATCTAGTATATAATATACACAGATTAACTGCCAATGGAGAGCTCACTTAGACACAAAAATAAAGTGTCTCAGGAGCTTACATTCAGCAAAAGAATTACCAACTGATAGTGAAGCTTTTCAGCTTCTACAATGAATGAAGTTATGCTAAATCAAGACATTCAGTACCCTCTTAATTTCTTCTCAAGAGATTAATCACAAACAAGTATTGAATGGGATTTTATTTTATTTTTGGCGTTTACAGAAAAATGTTAGCTCAATAAGAAGCAATCTAGCAGGAGAGCTGACACTGGATTCTACCTGCAAAACAGAGATCCATGTGACAGATGCGTTCTAAGAAACACTTCTCTTATTACCAACAACAGACGTAATTGTTTTCCCACAATATTGGAAGACCACAAATACAGAACAGTGATAAAAAAGATAAACTGAGCTATAGTTTTTGTTCTTCAGTACTGTCCATCCCTCTTTCTCAGGCAGTCTTACAGTTTAGTAATGATATTTGACCCACTGTCTACCCTCTCAGTGAGCATTTGTATTCCATTAATGTTGGTTTCCCAGGTAGTGTTTTATGCGACTTAGAATGCGTATTCCCTTCTTGACTTGCTTTTCATGCCCTTGTTGAGCTAGGAAATACGTGCACATAAACTTGGTGCTGACACAACTGAGGAGGTCATACAGAAGCTTTAGCTCCCCACAGTAATTTATTGTTGCATCATCAAAATAAACAATGAGAAAATAATATTATTCCATCAGGAAGTTATGTCATTAGTGCTGAATGCATCTACTCCAATTTATTGTATGAATGGATTTAACAGTTAATCTTTGTATTCACTTATTTATTTTTCAAAGTTTCTATCCAACTAAGATTACAATATACATGCTTATTTTATGAACTTCTTGAGATTCTGGTAAAAACATGACAGATATAGAATGTTTTCATTTTGAAAATCATTGCTCAGTCTTACAGTGACAAAGAGCATATGTCTGTCTCAATACTGTTACACATTAATCTTGCCTTAACCTTACATTCCACTAAATCTTTGTTGGCCTGCACACTGAATTCACACCAATAGATCATCATTTGGTCATTTTGTCAGCTGAACAGTGCTTTGTCTCTTACTACCTTGTCAGCCTGAGAGTTAATTACACTACTGTAGTGTGTTGCATTTTTGGTACTTGTGCCTCAAAATTTAGAGGCAAAAGCAAAGCAGCAGTTTCTATTCCAAAAAAAGGAGAGACTTCACACATTTAACCGTCCTCAAGTCAATTTAGTTCTATGGGAGTCCTGACATGAGCAATACTGGTAACCAATGCAGGTACTTGAACAAATACAGCTATGTGGTAGGTTGACCCTGGCTGGATGCCAGGTGCCCACCAAAGCCACTCTATCCCTCCCCTCCTCAACTGAACAGAGAGAGAGAAAATATAACGAAAGGCTCGTGTGTCAAGATAAGGACAGGGAGAGATCACTCACCAAATACTGTCATGGGCAGAACAGATTCAGAGAAATTAATTTAATTTATTGCCAATTAAATCAAAGTAGAGTAATGAGAAATAAAACCAAATCTTAAAACACTTTCCTCCCCACCCCTCGCTTCTGCCTGGGCTCAGCTTCACTCCCAATTTCTCTCCCTCCTCCCTCTGAGTGGCACAGGGGACAGGGAATGGGGGCTGCGGTCAGTTCATCACCTGTTGTCTCTGCCACGCCTTCCTCCTCAGGGGGAGGACTCCTCACACTCTTCGCCTGCTCCAGCCTGGGTCCCTCCTATGGGAGATAGTCCTCCACAAACTGCTCCAGTGTGGGTCCTTCCCATGGTCTGCAGTTCTTCATGCACGGCTCCAGCGTGGGTCCCTTCCCCGGGGTGCAGCCCTTCAGGCACAGATGACTCCAGCCTGGGTCCCCCGCGGGGTCACAAGCCCAGCAGCAAACCTGCTCCAGCCTGGGCTCCTCTCTCCACGGGGTCCTGCCAGGAGCCTGCTCCAGCGTGGGCTTCCCACAGGGTCCCAGCCTCCTTCAGGCTTCCCCCTGCTCCGGCGTGGGGTACTCCCTGGGCTGCCGGTGGGGGACTTTGCTCAGGTACCGACACACCTCCGTGCCCATGGGCTGCACCAGGGGCTGGCGGGGAATCTCTGCTCCAGGCCTGCAGCACCTCCTCCTCCTGCTGCACTCACCTGGGGGCTGCAGGGCTGATCCTACCACAGATTCTTGCTCTTCTCTTCCAGCTGCTGTTGCGCAGCAGTTTTTCCCTCCCTTCTTAACTATGTTATCCCAGAGGTGCTACCACTGTCACTGATGGGCTCAGCCTTGGCCAGTAGCTCTATCGGACATAGGGAAAGCTTCTGGCATCTCACAGAAGCCATCTCTGTAGCCTCCCAGCTACCAAAACCTTGCCACACAAACCCAATACAAGCTAAAATATCGCATATAAACCAGTGCCTTTTCCTGATTTTTTTTTTAACTGCAGTTATCAGAAAACATTAAATAACCCTGAAAAAATATTTTCGCAGGAAAATCATCATATACAGACAGACAAAGAAAAATAGGATCTGTTCAGTAGTATTTTATAGTCAGCTTTGCTGTTATCGTTTGACTGCAGACCTAAATTAAAATTCTTTTTTAAAATCTAGAGATTTCAGTGTTATGTGATTTTATTTTTTTTAAGGGTTTCAGGGAAAGCAATAGTAATTAACTTTGAGAGCCAAAGCAATTCTATCCACATACAACACATTCTTGCTTTATACCCCGTTGTAGCTTTAGACTGTAATGAGTCTGTCCTTCATACTTACATTTTTTTCCTTTCAGTAAAGTTTAGCAAAAGCAAACATAAATCACTAATGGGTTTCTTGTAGTGATCTACCTCCTGAAATTCAGAAGTTGTGAGATTCTTAAAAGCAGCAAGCTTTTTATTAGGGCAGACACACACAAAAAATTCAGTCCTCAGTCTCCCCAAAGAAAGAGTTTTGTAAGGTATCTCACACTACTGTGTCTGAACACAGGAAAACTTGCCCTATGCACCTCTCTTGTTATAGTAAAACAATTGAGATAAACAACACAGATTGCAAACTGCAGAGACCTTCAAAAGTAAGTTATGAAGTGGGGTGGGGGGGGAGGAGGAGGAGGAGAGTTAAGGATGTCCAGGTGTAAGGAGTTAGATGTGAGGGCACACAGCTGGGGTGAGGCTACTGGCAGGTATAGCTGCAGGAGCCAGTGCCCTGTCATGAGGGAGGGTTGGTGAATACTGCTGGTGTGCTACAGCTTTAAAAGAAAAGGTGTAGTATGAGAGGGGAAACATGAAGCATTGACTAATGTTTGTCAAATGACTTATTTGTCATTGTCACTGCTAGTGTGGCATAGTAGCAGGTATATTCTAGTCTTGTATTGTTCTAACTCCTAGCTGTCTTGGAAAGAAGATAGGGTATTGGGTGACTCTGCAGTGGTGCTAGACTACAACTAAGCCCTCTTGCTCTGGGAACCAGGCAGCAGAATTAGCTTAATCATGAATCCTTTCCAGTTCAGCCTGCTCCTAGACCAAAACATGCATAAAAGGTAAGTGTCATTAGAGTGATGGGCTAGTTATTACTTAAGAGTCCTTTTCTTAAGTTTCCTATGATTGTGTGTACTCTTCCACTTCTGTTTGTAGTAATTTTCTTTCTTGCTGTCCTTGGTCTGGCCTTTAAAAGTGGTATTTTCATGAAGTACTGAGTGATGACCATTTTGTTTTTAAGAGCTGTTGGTTGCATTGGGTTTTTTTTGCATTCTTGCAAGTTGAGACCCTGCTAAGTTACTGAGAAGGTATTGCTTTGTTGGGAGACTGGAGAGGGTAATAAGGTTAGTGACTTTGATATGTGTGTTTTGCCTATGTTTGACTGTGGTTTTCAGGCATTGCCTTTATAATTCTGGGAGTTTCAGAGTGTACAAGTGAACTTTGTTTCTTAAGTAATGTCACAACTGATATTATCTAAAAATATGCTAAGGTAATTTAGATAACCCGTGAGTACTGGATAAAGTAGCCATTATATCAGGCTTTAAAAAACTTGTCTATCTGTTATATGCACAAAAAGACAAAAAAAAGTCACAAGTTTCCACTTTGTTTTTTTTATTCTCATTCCTTTACACCTGGTAAACTTCTGAAACCCTAACCTACTGCATTACTGCCCCGACAGCAAGCTGTACAGAGCTGTGCTACTGATCTTAATAGGGTGATGACCCCCTTATTTGTGGTTCTAGTTGTCTCATCTTAGGTAAGAGAAATAGGAGATGTTGGCCTGCAGCCATTCAGACTTTTTCCTGACTTTCTGATGAGTACAGAAGTACAAAATGAATTGAAGTATTTAAGTACTTGAAGATAAATAAGTACATCCAATTTGCTACCCTATTTGAGAGACAACCTTATCTTTTCCTGCCTTTTTTTTTTTTTTTTTTTACCAGAAGGCTTTCTTTCTCTCTTTCTTTTTTAAGCTCTCTGAAGTCATTGTATTTGTCTTCAAAGTCTGTGATTATGACTACTTCCAAAGAAAAGGCTCAAGGAGGGTGAAGATTCTTTAATCTTTGCAGATGCACAGCTGCTTGTCACTAGTGGGCTTGCAGTGTTCATATTGTTATTTTGTACTTGTCATGAAAGCTTAGTTTAGCATCTGTGACTTCCTGGTTGGACGATTAATTTAGAAGTAATGAAATACTGCTGCAGTACCACATAGAGTTTTAAGCTGTACAAAACTTAATATGTGAATTAAACTATGTCACAATTCTATACTGCTGCTTCTGTATTGGTGCTTTTATGATAAAATAAATTGTGAAATAAGAGCATTATTCAGGTGAAATAAATAAGATAGGAACCTTTTTTGGAGGCAGTGACTTAATACTGCTGCTACATGTTAAATTAACCATTTACTAACTTGCCCCAGGGTGTCTGCTTTAGGCTTCCAAGTGACAAAAAGAAAGTGGAGGTTATCTCAACCTGTGTTTTCACGGCCATGTACATGACTTAATCAACTGAATCAAAATGTAGAATAAAGGAGTTAAACGTGTCACTACTGTATTTTGGGGTTATTAAAATACTTCAGATAAAGCATGTAACTACCAGATGTTAACTCCTTTATTCTACATTTAATCGCAGCTGAATAACAGTTCTGTACATGGCTATGAAAACATGTGAGAAAGAAAAATTTGGTTTTAGGCTGCTCTGGAAGTGGATTAAGAAATCATAGTAAGAGATTTCCCTGAAATAGATTTTAAAAACTCCAAACTTGTTAGTCTGACTTCTTAGCCCAGTGAGAGAAGCCTAAAATATTAATCTTGTTTCAGTTTATGATAATTAGTATATGGGAACTATACAGCAGTTACTTACATTTGAAACTTACATTTTTGTGAAAGCCAAGAGGTATTAGAAATACAGCGTCTCTTTGAAATAAGCCAGCACCAATATCTGGACAAAACAAGCATAGCAAACTTTCAAAAATCCTGGCCTTGGTAAAGCCATGGTGTTCTAGTGTGGCAGAATACATCTGATACCACAGGCGCAGAGATACCTGTGAAAACTAACATAATTTGACCAAATATCTTATGCTGCGGTCTCCTGATGTCATGGCTCATGAAGCTGTTCCTTGGCTTCTCGTTGACCCTGGTCATATATGAAAGTGCAGGTTTCAGTAGTAATTCTTTTCTAATCAGGCAGTCATTGCTTTCTGGAGAGAGATACTGAACTTGGCAGCCTCTGTCCATGTGGCTGTTACAAAGTGTGTGATTCTCTGTTTATTGGTGGTTTCAGCATGTCCCTTTTATCTACTTCTTTCTCTTCTTTCACAGGCTTCTCTTGTCTCTTCTACACTAAGCTATATATGCTTTTCTATATTTTTGGGGTAATATAAAGTATGTAGGAGTGTGCTGAAATGAATTGAGTTGTGTCAGAATTTTCATTTCATTCTTGAGTACTTCTTTTACATGAACCTAAAAGCTTACTTGCTGTAAGAATTAAAAGATGAAGTTACACTAAAACATCCTGGATGCTGAGTTAGGGTTTCTAATTTTCTGTGTATCAGAGTTAAATAATGTACAAACGTTTCTCTAGACATATAGGTTTTCCCAAGACAGATTTAAAGTATCAAATAATAAATCACAATAATAAATTCCATGACCAGCCTCAACAATTCAGGGATTATTTGAGGAATACTGTGAGGCTGATTAAGACCGAGTCCTCTATGTAGCTCTTTGTAGTAGACTGCAGTTCTTACATGGAGGACTGTTTATATTTTACAGATGCCAGCTAAGGCAGAAGGTGATAATGGACCCAGAGAATTGGCGTGCGCAGCCACTGCTTCATGTATGGTCTGGCCTTTGAAACTAAGAGTTTGGGGTCCTAGGAGATCAAAGCTAATATATGCACATAGAGTTACTGTTGAACAAGGGGTGATACCTTTGTATTTTTCTGACCTTTGAATTTCTTGTTTAGTTTGCATCCTAAACTATCACTCTATGCAACTTTGGTATATGAAAATGTCTCTTTTAACATAGAAAAGTTAAGACACATTAATCCTGTAATGTGAAATGATTCATGAGATGACAGCAGTATTCCACACGTGAATTCTGAGAGAGAGATGCCCTTGCATAATTTAAGTCACAAATCCATTTCTTAACTATAATACTGAACAGCTGAGGGGAGAAGTTTTGCCTGACCCAAGTAACCCAGGACTTGGCCTAGAATTGTTGCCGAAGTAGAGTGTAGAATACCAAGAACATATGTAAACTTCCAGTCTTAGTGGTCTTATACTATCTTCTCAGATTTTATAAACCTCAAGGAAAAACTTACTAAAAAATGTATTGAATTTTTCTACTGCCTTTTGTTTTGGTTACAGATTTTTGCATGTAAAATTGTTAAATGTACTTGTCGACATTCTGAAAGCTGGGCAAAAAAGAAAGGTTCACATGCTCCAGTTTGGAAAACTACTTAGTCACTTCATGTATTTTTTTCCCCTTTCTCAGTCAGAAACTGTGTTATGTTCTGATAGTGAATGTGTTTATTTGAGGAAAAAAAAAAAATCAATATTAACTCGTACTAGATGGTAAAACTTAAAACAAACTCTGAGCAAAATCTTTAAACAAATCAACATAAGAACCATGAGCACTCTGCTAGATTCACAAATCCTTTAGGTTAATTTTAAAACCCAGCACTCTTCCAGTGTCAGTTGATGCTGGTGTCCTTTTTAATTCATCGTTATCTCAGTGAAGTCTTTCAAAGCCTCACTGAGATAGATACTGTAAGGATCTCACTTCAAGTTTAAAAAAATTAATTTAAGTTCTGGGCTGAAAACTTTATAATTTTCCTTGTGAATGCAAAACATTTCTACTAAACCTGGAATTTATTTTCTAAAACGAAGAATATGGCTAATCAATGGGGTGGTTCCTACTGTTGGAAGTATTACAGTTTATGCGCTACTTAAAATACATTGCAAAACTCACTTTATTGAATATAAGTTACAGTTCTCTCTGTAATTGCAAGAAAACATCAATAATTATATCTCATGTGACTTCACTTCTCCTTCCCTGGTTAATGTTATCTGGGTTTTTTGTCTGGGATATTCACAAGGGACTTCCTCTAGGGGATTTTTCATTATCCTTGTATCTGAAAGTAAGTAGTTACATAAATGTGCAGAGTTCAAGCAGACTACTTGCAAAATACGCTGATTCAGTTTCTTTTAAATTCTTGATTTGTCTTTTTATGTGCCTTGAAAAGTAATTCAGATGCAAAATCTGCTTCCCTTGAGGGATGTATTTTTTGCTTGGTTTTCAAGTGAAGTGCGTGAAATAGGAAGGCAGAAAGCAACTGTTGTGCACTCATGCAAATCGGTAACTCATTGCAGATTGGCATTGTGTTTTTCTTAAGCATTAGAAGAATGCAATTTTCTGAAGACATGCTTTTGTTTGCCTAAAAGTTATGGATTGGATACGAGAATCATCTGGAGAAACTCTGTAGTCTACATCCTGTTTAGCAGAACAGCTACTTAGGCCCTTTCTGGCATCAAAGTCTGAATTTGTGTTGCTATGATGAGGATTAAATCTTTCAACAGGGAAAGCAAAATCTCAGAAGAAGAAATATTGATATATCAATTTAAAAGAACTTCTAGGTATTTCTTTAGAATGTCTGTATAGTAGAGCATAAAGAATGTCGTTAGCCATGGTATGTAACTGCAAATGGAAGTAGTTCTGCAGTAGCACAGTAATAGAGAAGTAATAGGAATTAATGTGGATGAGGAAATGAGATTAGTCCTCCTAGAAGAGTAAGGGAAAAAATAGGTCCATTCAAAGCTATGAAGGAAATATGGAGAAGTACTGTGTTCCACCTGATGTGGTATTCCTGGAGAAAGAGAAGAATCTCTCAATAGAAGTGTATTTTTGACATAACTCATTAGACCTTTGACTGACAGAATTGAGGCACCCCCATTCTTGTATAGCTCAGCAAATCTCTGTTTGTGTATGCAAGTTTGAAATAGTTGGATAAAATGCACCTGTTAATATCAGTAAGTGGCATTGAAAGACCCATCCAAAAACTCTAACAAAAAGTGTATCTTTTGACTGAATTAAGCTCTGGATCTAAATTTGGAGAATGGCATATTTGTTTCAATGGAGAAATAAGCATTCAGTGCTAAATTCCCTTGAACTTCAGGGAAGTTCAGATCTTTCTCTCAAGTTGTGCAGTTGTAAAATTTTATGAGTAATAATATAACAAGGATGAATAGTATAAGAGTATGGAGCTTACAAGAATGATAAAAGATATTATTCTTGCCACTTAGAGTCTGCAATCCAAATTAAGCTGACATGACTCATTGATAATACCTGCAGTCTAGACTTGGGCACAGCAGCGGTTGGTGGAGGTGTGTGTGTTTGTTGATTTGGCGGTTTATTTGTTTTCTTTCTGTGAATTTTTTTTTCTTAATATGGCTGGGGGGAAAATGAAGGTAAAAAGAACGAAGGGAAAAAGACTCTCGACTCGTCAATTTAGTAAGTGGTTCAGATAATAAGCCCAGCCCTGGGTGTTTTGACAGTATGACTTCCATGTACTTCCCATTCTATCTAATGCTCATGCTGCAAAGGTGCTGCATTATGGTGATGTAGATGCCACCATAATCCTAGAAGGACCCACCTGTCAGTGCTAGTGAATTGTAAACTTAGAGTGGAAAGACTAAAATATATTTGGCAGCTACTCCTTGAGCTACTTCTCCTTCCACTCTGATACACTTCTAAGCTAAAATTCTATGTTAGTGAATAAATTTAATGTCTGTTGTACTGCTGGAATTGCAAAGCCCTCTATAACATCTCCTTTAATGACTAATCATATTCTTTCACACCAGCTTGTATGGTAGACTTGAAAGAATTGCAACTGTGCATCCTTGTAATGGTCCTCAGTGACTGTGGAAGGGATAGCTAGTTGCCACCTTACTTTCCAGAGTTTTAGCAAGGCAGAGCCTGTGCATTCCATGAATTTTATTCCCAGTGTTCCGGGTAGCAAATAGTGGCCTGTATTTCTGGGTTTTGGAGGACAAGAATTCGTCTTCGTGTTCCTATCCTTGACCTTTGAACTAAGAACTCAATATTCCCTCTCTCCCTCTTTTTGTTTTTTTTGGGTTTTTTTTTGTGGTTTTTTTTGTTTGTTTGTTTGTTTTGTTTTTTTGGGTGGGGGTCAAGCTGTGATCCTTTTGGGAAGGAAAAAAGTGAGGAGCAGAAGTAGCAGGGAAAAAGAAGATTGTTGGCTTACCACAGGGAAAAAGATAAGTGCTCTGGAAACAGTTAAACTGAAGTACAGGTGTTATATTTTTATTAGAAAAAAGGAGCTCTTCATTAAAAATTCCAAATGAGGGGAAAATAAAGGTGACTCAGACTTGCTGTGCATCTTTGCTGCTCATCTTTAACTGTCTAGCATCAATTTTGATTTGGAATATTTCTAATGTTTATAGGAGTGATTATAAGATAGACTTGAAGTTAAAATCTTAGGTGGAGTATTTTCAGTACTAAAATCGATAAATGGCCATTTGCAGTTCTCTTATTCTTTTCAGAACTGTAACAGTTTATTGAAGTAATTCTCTATTAAAAGTATGTAAACTGTCTGAGAATAAGGGTAGGTATTACTATGCAATGAAGGCAGACAGATGGAAGACTGACAAAGCAGGTGTCGGGAAGAACAGGTTGGTTGTTCTCTCTTCATTCCCCTCCACTTTGAGATAGCACTGACTATCTCTCTAAATCAGGTATGTCCACAGATTGTGGCAAGGGTTTCCCTAGAATACTTAAAAACTCAATTGAGTAAAAAAGTGATATGGTTGCAGTAATGATAACAAGAATTATAGCTCTGTACAGCCAGCCAAATAAATGAAATATTTCATAGTGAAAAGTGTCAGTAATGGTAGTTGATATATGCTTAAAGAGCTACAGTTGTCTGGTGGAAATATTTGAGAAGCACTCTATTTCTATATGTTTTCTGCTTACAGAATTTGACATCTATGTAACTTTTTTTTCTCATATATGCCCTTGTGTTTTGTATTGTTAGGGAATTTGTGTAAAAGGAAAACTTGCATTTCTGAATCAATGTCTCCCTTTTTCCTTTGAGGTCTTTATTATTTTGTTATAATTTGAAGTGATTAAAAAATATTTCAGATATAAACATAACAGCCCAATGACTCAATGGTATCCCTTTTAATTCAGTGAGTCAGACTCTTCATCCTACAGAACAGCATCTCAAATTGTCTCTGAAAGAGTGGATCCTTTGTAGGCCACTGTTTAGAGGATAGCTTAAAATGTGTTTGTTAATGTGTGCAGATGCTGCACAAAGTCTTATACAGACAAGACATACTCCTTTAATTTTGTACTTATATTCTTGTTTTAAAGACCACCAAGGAGCTTGTCTTTTCCTTTCCTTTTAATTTAATTTTATATTAGAAGCTTTTAGAGCTGAAAAGGTGGCAAGAGTCTAAGCTTCTCTTTGCTGTTTTATAAATATGAACTTTGATTGAAATATGCTTAGTAATGGTCAAATAGTTCTTTGTTTTAGGTAATTTAGTTGTCAAAGTGACTCTTGACTATTAATGAGTCTATTGACTCTTCAAACAGTAGTGCTTGTGTTTAGTTGCAAACATAGTGAAGCTAAAATAATCCTGGAAGCAGTTACATTCTTTTTCTTTACCCAACTATTTCATTGCTTAGGCGCTTCGGTTGTAGGAAGTTTGTTTGTCACTGCTTTTATTAACGGTAGTATCTCATATCTGAGTTTTCTTCTGCATCAGACTGGACAAACACTTTGCGATAAATTCTACAGTCAG
>NW_009607736.1:68986-75038 GCF_000690535.1 Cariama cristata
CCCCCCCGAATGATCTAACAAGGAAATCGGATGACTTTGCATCTGTCCATCCGATGGGGAACAGGCAGTACCATTGCCTCATTATCTGTCTGTCTTGTTAACGTCTGGAGAACATTGTTCCATTCGCAGAAAATAAGCCATATATTTTTGGTCTGAAAACTAGTTTGGAATAAGGGATACAAACAGGAAATGAAATAGGGAAAAATATATTCAGGTTCTGCGAGAGAAGTTGGTGACCGTTACTCACTCTGGCAGGAATCTTGCAATAAACTCTTCAACTACTGTGCTCTGTTGCTGGTAAAAGGATGGACTTGTAATCTTTTAAAAATACAACTTGGAGTATATGCTTAGAATTCTATACATCACAGAAACTTCTCTAAACGGTTCGGAATTCCTAAATGGACTGTAGTTATTAGGATGCCTTTAGATGCCACTGTCTAAAGGTTAATTTTAATGAAAACGCCTCTCCTGTTATACTTAAAGATAGAAGTAGCTTTAATTAAATAAAAACTTGTACTCAGTGCCTTCAGCTTTCCAATATCATCTTTCATTGAGGATTGGGTTTTAAGGAGCAGAACATGCTTTCAAACTTCAAGTGAATGCGCTTTCATTTTTTAAAAGATTATTCTGCTTTTCTGAGCTTTACTAGACCTGTTTTTCAACCTCTGTGTCAAAAAGCTGAGGATTGTGAGGCCATTAGTATAAGCCAGCCCAGTTTAACCCCTTGTGAGAAAGTGCAAAGAGTAATTAAGCACAAAGAGGAAGAAGTTAAGGGAATCGTCTTTCTTTTCAGTTTGATTGATAGTGTAGATACTGGGACCTGAATTTGCTGTTTCCCATTGAGAGATCATCAGAAAACTCTGAAAAAGCAACAACAGTAGAGTTTTTGCTCCAAGCAGCTAGGAGATTGGTTTTGTCTGCTGTGAAAACAAAAAGGAAGGGGAGGGAGGAGTAGCTTCATCTCTCCCCATCCTCTTTTCTTTCAGTAGTTTATAAATAATGCTTATAGTATAATCTTGCAGTTACTTAAAGATGCACAGTGAATTTTGCTGAAAGTGAATGGGTCCAAAGCTCTGGCTTATTAGTTTCCCAATCAAATCTGGATGTGACTGACTGAATCCTTAGATTTTAAAATCTATTAAACGAATGACTGTTCTTTTCACCATTGTCAAGAAGGTAATAGGAAAATAGTAATTGCGAATACTTTGTAACACCTCTAAAACCACACATCTTTTAAAATCTAAGTATAAGCAATTTTATTTTCTTGGTTATCTTCTGAGTTCAGTTAAGAGTATGTTGGTATTTGCAAAGACAGTGTAAACTGTTCTCACTTCATCTTTGCAATGTCATGCACTTATATAAAATCCAGTTCAGTCATGATCTTTCAGGGATGCTGGCAAGAGATGTGAAGGCATCAGGCACTGCTGTTTATATGGCTGGTGTTTTCAATCCAATTTGAAGAGTTAGAAGAAAGGGTAAGATGGTGGATTCTCAAGAATGAGAACTCCAGCTCCTGTTTGTCTATCAAAAATGAAGGCTACACTCACCTTTTACCTCAAGGTTTTCTGTTTACCATTTAACTTGAAGGAGTTAATTTTTTCATACACTTTTGAACTCTGCATGCAGTCCAACTGACTTGCTGACGCATGTAGTTGTAGCTAGGAAAGAAGCTACATGAGGTGAACCTGCAACAGACAAAATTTTTTATAACATAGGGCCCTTCATGATATAGGGAAAAGTATTTCATAATTTCTTTACATGCAAATGATCTGAATTAGGATTTTATGGCTGGAGCGCTTCCTAAGTTTTTTATTCTTGAATTAGAATATTATTCTTACTGTAGTAGCATTGAGATTTTTTTGCTGGTTTTGTTAAATGATTAGATAGAATTTTGTAAGTCCAATTCAGAGCAGATAATCAAAGACAGTAGAGGCTGACATGGAATGAGCTCCGAAAAAACAGATGCTCAGCCTGTAGGTTAAAGCAGAAAAAGTGAAGATTAGTTTTGGGGCCTGTTTTGTGGGTTATTTTGGGTTTTGTTTGTTTGTTTTTTAAATGTAAGACATTCACAACACATGAAAAGTCCAACTAAAAGACTGACTGACTTTGACTTGCAAAGACCTTTACAATTTTTTTCCCCTCCTAATGCTTATTTAAAAAAGAATGTTGAGATTGTATCATATAGTCATGCTGTACTTACTAAAAATAGCACCTGTTATAAAAGTAGCAGGATAGTAGTCAGGTCAGAATGAGGAAATTAAATATATAAAAATGTGAGGTAAAGCCACATGGATCAAAAAGCTTGCTATAGTCTTTTTCTTTCTCTTCCAGACATGACTGATCCATCTCTGTTATAGCTTCAGTAATGACATGTAACTTGGTGTTTGTTATTGATAACTATTTGGAGATAGATTGGGTAGGTGCATTTTCAAAAGCACAGATGTGATCTATCTCTTCTTTCTTAATTTCATGATTTGTAAGTCTAGCAAGAAAACATAATTAAATTGGTATAATTCATATCAGAGCTAAGAAAAATGAATTGTAAATACTATGGGAAGAGTTTGGGGTCTGATTTGGTTTTTTGTTGTGGTTTGTTTGTTTTAATTAATCTTAACCACAGAGTTGGTGTAGTCCAATAAACTTCAAAAGTTAGAGTGAGAAGGCAGTAGTTCTAGGGAAGGAAGAATATGGACTGCATTGGTAGAAGTTAATATGCTGGATGTGTCAGAGATGCTCAGGTCCTTTGGTCTAAAACAATGGAGGATATCCAAAGATATGCTGTCTGAGGAGTTGTGCTCTGTTTTCTCTACTATTTGTTGTACCATTTGGGTGACTGCTTTCTCAGTTTCTGAAATGAGCATAGTTGTTACTCTTGTGAAACATTCTTTAGATAAATTTTAGAAAATCTTGGAATAAGTGCTAAATATTATTAACACTTCAGTGTTCTTGGTTTGGTACACTGAATGTAGGGTGGTACTTCCCAATTTTGTCAGCATCCTTTGTCTGACTACCCTGCATGGCATTTCTGAACATACTACTATTCTGCATCTTTGACAGCAACTAGAAAATACTGGAGTGACTTTGTTGCACTTAAACAAATGGAAGTAAGCTGCTGCTATATAGCATTTGGAATATTCTATAAGAGCATTTGATACCTATACTTAGAAGCTTCATTGGAAGTAATACACACTTAAAATCAAATTTAGTGGGAATTCAAATGAATGAAGGCAACAATTGAAAATGATATGCAGCTCAACATGAGCATGTTCTTGTCTAGCTTGAAAGTGTTTTAATAGAAATACTAGGAGAGGAAAATCCTGTGTCAGATGTGATTCAGTTCTGTTAAAGTAAGTTGTCAGGATCATGAGAAAACATAGTTCCACTATGAATATGTAAGTGTGCGTATATATAATAATTGTAAGCTTGTTGGAGTAGAATGTTTATGTTAGGGAAGAGCATGCTGGGGGGGAAGCCAAAAATTGAATTTTTATCTCCTGTATCTGTTTAGTACAACAAGAGTGCGCACCTCCCTATCTCTTCTTTCTTTACTGTGGGCTTGTAGGCTCTTGCCAAAAGTTCAGTTTGTGATTTGCTCTGTGGAGTTCTTCACCCTCTGTATGATGCAGAGAAGTACATACCCAAGTGCAGTGAGAACATCTTTTTGTTGATAAGGTCTTAATCTCCAGTGGGAAGTAGCTGACTGGACAGAGAGCTAGTTGAGGAATAAGGATTTGCATGTAGGTCAGCTTACTCTGGGATGCTTCAGAACTACAACTCAATAAAGGGAATGCAGGGTCAACTGGACACATGGAAGTCCTGAGGGGGCCAAGAAAATGCTGTTGCTGTGTAGAGGACCTTTAATTTTGGTGTGCCCTGAATTTGGAGGATCTACAGCATCAGTATTTTTATCCTTAACAAATAGAATTAAACCCTCCCCAAAAAACACCCCCCTTCCCCAACCGCACTCCTAAAATGTCACATTAATTCAAATATATTTTTGATCTATGATGGCAAACTTTAGGCTAGTTATATTGATACCTGCATTGAGAATTGAGTTATCCTCTCTTTAGACTGGCACGTAACTGGGATTAGACTCCCTTTTCTTCTCCAGCAGTGTCTTTTGCCCTAGGGTCCCCTACCTATAACTGCAAAGTTGTTGGGCCCGGTTGTCACAGTGATGGATCAGTATGTGGAACTGATTTCTCAGAACTCTTTTCTGTTCAGCTTATATGAGAAATTGGTTTAGTTAATGATACATCAGCACTGCACAACTGAGGGCCTGTAGAAGGCACTGACAAGAGGCATCCATGCATGTGCTTAGCATGTCTTGGGAAATGACTTAATTTGTGAAGTCTCAGTTTATGTAGTGGAGATAACTATTATGATTTTGGAATTATGTTACCTTATTTGAGACACATCAAACTTAAGTTATATTGATCTGAATGGCTCTCTTGCATGTGATTGACTAATTTTGTTTTGTTTTATATTTCTAAAAGGATGGCAAGAGTCCTTGTAAGGTCAAAAAGCTGCCCCAGACATGATCTGGAAGGTTTAAATTATAATTTCCTCAGGCTGAAAGAGAGGAAAATTAAACTGTCAATGAAACTGAGATCCATTACTTGTTTATTTTTTAGAGTGAAACTCCAGACAGAGTATATCATCTTTTATATCTGGTCTTTTTTTGCACTATGCACAGTTAATAAAGGAAAAGCTATTCTTGAGCTATGGGCTACAGCAAAGTCCTCATGAATGGTATTCATTGGTTCAGATGTAGTCACTGAACTATTTTTCTTGACTCCCTTGCTATATCTACTTCTCCCTATTGACAGAAAAGGGTAATTCATTTCACTCTAAGGTGCTCTTCTAAAATAAAGGGGATGAGTTCCCTTCTAGAAGTGCATGCAGAAAGCTAAGTGAGAGGATTAATGTCCTATTTATAAATTGTTAAAATACACACTGTTTTCATTTTGGCCACTGAACATTTTCTCTTGTTAAACATAGCTGTCAATTGCAGCGTTTCGTCTTTCTTCACAGGAAGCATTATCAACTCAATAAAAGTAAGTGTCCAGATCTCAACTGCTTTTAGTGAATTTTGGCTCAAATCCTATCTGAGATGAGTAGCAAATCTTTTGCTCCTTAAAGACATGCAATAATATCCAGTGAGAGAGTTTGCACTTGGCATGTTCATACTGTTATTCCTGCATCTAATCCTCTGCTGTGCTAGCATTTACACTTAATGTCTTACTACTGAAGTAGTCAACAACTGACAAATGGGAAGCAAGGCTGTTCCTGTAGTCATCAATGGCCTATTTTGGCTATCAATATGCTCACTTTCTGAGAACTTTAGGCATTTCTAGGGATTTCATTTACACATCTTTATCCTTCTTATTCTTGTTTAAGTAAATAACAGATTTTAGCGCTCTCATGGACAGATGTTTTTAGTATGGCAGCATACCGTATACAAGAGTGACTGCAGTCCCAACTCAACACACTTGTTTGAAGATATTAGTATTCCAAGCAACTTCGGAAGGAAATTGCTGTTTTCCTTCTGTGATCTTGATGGTATAAGGCACATCCAGTGACAGAAGCACCACAAGTCCCTCCTAAAGTCCCCAACTTTGTGATGTGGAGGTGTATCAGTGATGGCAAAGATTAAACAAGTTGTGTAGGTTGTCATGTTCTGGTAGCAGACAACCTCCTGCCACGCTGGCTTTCAATTACAGCTTGGGAAAACAGCTTGGTGCCTGTTCTATTTTTACAGCTTTGAAATTCTGCCTTGGTTTATGTGGCAGTGTATGCTTAGGATTTGGGGTTTTTTTTGTGTATTGTTTTGTTTTAAAAAAAGAATCATGATGAGACTTTAGAAAATATTCTGGAAATGCTTTCAGTTTTACTCCCTATGCCAATATAACCTCTAGTTTTAATAGGACAAAGCACTGTTTGAATATCCTGTGATTTTTGCCTAAATACTTCAGGAGTGAAAAAGACAGAAATGGCTATGGTGAGAAGTATCAGAGGAGAAATATGACTTAGAATCATAGAATCATTATGG
>NW_009607737.1:0-20642 GCF_000690535.1 Cariama cristata
TCCACCCCCGCGCTCCAAGCCCGCCGTCTTACTTAGGGGAAGCAATGGGGCGGGCTGAGGTAGTGTCAGCGCCCCGGGCCGCCTGCAGGCTCTCCCTCAGGCGGTGGCACCCCGTGGGAAGTGAGAGGTCCCTGCGGCCCCCTGAGCCCGAGTTGCATACCGGAGCCCGCTCTTGAGTGAGGGGTACCGGCTCTGCCGCTGTGGAAAGGTGGGACCGCTGTGTGGGGTCCGGGGGGCCTGTCACTGGAGAGCGGCAAATGTTTAAGGAAGAAAAAAACAAAACACAACACAAAACCAATATAGGACGTATCTGAAGCATGCTGGCCCTCTCATGCAAATCTGGTGTGGTCATCATCAGTTTGAGGACTTCAATGTATGCTTGCAGTATACGGATAAGGAAAAGGTGAGCTTTGCATAGCTGGAGCCTGATTTCATAATAGTATCTTTATTCCTTGTTTATTTGTAAAAGCCTGGGTGCAGATGTGTTTGTCTTCATGATGCCGACCTGTACCAGAGATAGTTTTTTTCAAACAAATTGCTCTTTAATCTCTCAAAGCCAAAATACAAAAACCAGAACAATCTTCTTAGACAAAAGAAGAAAGGTGCATATAGTTCATATGGAAAATTTGCAAACTGTGTTTCTCACATGAACAGATTAAGCCCTAAATTACTGTTAGCTGAGGAAAAAGCACAGGGAATATTAATACTCATAATAATGCAGAGACATAAAACATTTAAAATTTAGGTTGGACATGCTTATTAAATTCTAATTGTGCCGTGCTACTAAAGGATAGAAAAATTACAGCTTATAAATACCAGCATAAAAGTTTATTTCCTTCCTTACCCAACCTATGAGTATCAATGCCACCATGAGCAAGCAGCTGTGCTCTCATTTTTGGGATCTGGGGTTTCTGATAACTGCTTGTGTCTGATGTGATGGTATCTAATGTCAGCTTGCATCCCTTATATTTGAACACTTTGCTTTTGCTGTGGTGAAAGGACAAAGAAACTTTCCCTTTTCCAGGCACTGCAAAGAAGTCCACTGACTATGGAGAGCTGCTTCCTCTTGCTTCAGCCCCCTTCCTTTCCTGCTTCTTAAGTGCTAGAAACAAATTATGTCTGCCTCTTATCCTTTCCCTAATCTTCTCTGATTTGAGGATTTAGAAATGAGGTACAGTTATCACTATTGTGCTTCTATTAAGAGCCAGTCACAAATGAGTTACTACTAATAGATGAGACTTCTGACCAACAGAACAACATGGATTTTGAACATACTAAGAGACAGTAAGGGAAAGAAATCTACCTGCATCTGTAGATTGGGTTTTGATCAGTGTATGAAAGGGTCTGTACAGCTGAGGATAAACTCGAGAGCTTCCAGTTCTCTGTTAGGTTTCAGTTCCACAGAAGCTTAAACTACTTTTTATGCCCAGCTGTTGTGTTCTTATCTCCCTCCTCTGCACTGATGCTGGTACTGTGTAGGTCCTTAAACCAGTTCATAGAATTGATCAGGTTGAAAATTCTCCCCCCAAAATGACGTGTTGTTTGTTGGTTTTGTTTGTTTTTTTTTTTGCCTTGAACTGGCACACCACCACCTGCTTCTGTAAACACTAGCATTGGCCGAAGGAAGGGAGTGGAAATTGTGGCGGGGGCGGGATGTGACCTCAACAGCCTAGATTTAGATCAGTTTAAGCAGCTTAATGAGTTTCTCATTGGCTCTTGGCCTCCTTTGTGCTTGCTAGCACTCATAGTTTTTCCAAATAATGGAAAAACTCCGTCAGTATCGTTGCTACACAAGTACTTCTGAATAGCAGCAGCAAAAATTGTCTGTCCTTATTTTGCTGTTATTTGGGAAACCTTGAATCAATACGTCAGACTGAATACAGGTTCAAAAGATGGCACTGACTCAGTTAACATTTAGGAGGTTTTCTTTGTGACCACAGATGCAGAAACTCTTGTGAAAACTTGACTCCCCCTCACCTCACTTGCTGGGGAAAGAAAAAGTAACAGAAAGCAATTGTGTTTTTCAAGGCCTACTGTATTATATGAAATAATCAGTGGGTGGAGGTGGTTTACAAGAAAAATAGTTCCATCTGTATGCTGTAGTGTCTTCATGAAATATAAGAATAAGACAAGTGACTTACATTTTAATTTGACGCTAAGATAAAATCTTATTTTTACTACAGTGGTACGTCACTGTGGGCCTAATTGTTCTGAAACAGAACAGGATTAACGGTGTAAATAACATGATGTAATATAAGTGTGAATATGACTATATTAATATTTGCATTAACTTCTGAACATGTTTCATGCAAACGAGGTGTTTAAAAAAACAACAGATTCAGACTGATTAGGCTATCTCTGTAATTAAAATAGCAAAAAGTAATGCATGTAGCATAGCTACCAATTTGCATTTTTTTACTGTATTGATTAAATTGTCTAAACTTGTGAAAGTTAAATCACCAAATAATTTCAAGCCTTGTGTAAAACACCTGGATAATATTTAATAGCTTGAAACTGGGCCAAGTGTCCAGCATGCCAATGAAAGGGGAATATTTACACAGTTAGTCCTTTCCAACTGTATTGGATTTTTTTGTTTTGATTTATTTTGTTTCAATCCCTTTACAGCGATTGAGCAGTCATACTCTGGCCTGAGTTTATTGAACAGATCACTGTCATTGCGATAGGGTTAACATCTTCCATCCCCAGTTGTATGATTTTACTGCTTTCCATGCACTCTCTCTAGTTTAATTGGGTGGTATGCCAGTTCGACTTGCTAAAATGGCAGAAAACTAACTGAGCAGGGAAAACGGTAGACAATGAGACCTTTTGCTAGCAAGCTGTTAATTTGGCTTGACTGAAACTATGCAACTGCACTTGTGGACAAGGTTTGAGAAGCCAGTGAACTGTCATCAATATACATAATTGTCAAACATTGGCAGGCTGTTTCTCAAAACACTTCTTTATTGACTGAAGCAGATGTCTTCTGTTTTCTGGCACTCTGTGTCAGATGTAAAGAGAGAACTGAAAACTGAAGCACCACTGTCAGTAAAGAGGCTGGAATAGATGGGTTGAAATTTAAACAATTTTTCCATGCTTGTGCAGGCCAAGCTGTTAGTTAAGGTAACTTTCCTGTCAGGAGTAGTGAAACTGCCAGATTATGCCTGAAGGAACTGAGAGAATAAACCACTTCATCAGCACCTGCAATAGACTCTGCTTCTATGCAACCTAGCATCAAAAGCTGCAAAGCCAGTATATTTAACTTCACAAAAAAGGTTAAACATCTTTCAGAAACCTTCTCCACTAGCATGGATTTATTCTGCCTACCCTGAATTACATCAAATAATTCTTGGGCTGTTCTCAATCTAAATTGTAAGGCTTTAATTCTCCTCAATTCTTTTAATATCCATTACTGTTGGATGCCCTGCTGTCACAATCTGCTGTGTTGTGAAGGTTACAAAATAATTTATTCAAAGGTGTATGAAAGTCAGGCTCTTTTGAGGTAACGAGTAACAGGTCAAATTTTAGAACTTCATGCATGTAAACAACATGATATGTCAACTCTGTGTGTGACCACATAGTTACGAATGGCAATTATTGGCATCACTTGACACAGAACCAGAGGTGCACATTCAGAACCATAATTAATTGTATGTACGTGTGGTGGTGTCCATATTGGATATCTTCTAGCTGTAATATTACTCCATGTTTTTGTAAAATTTGGATTGGTAAAAAAAATGAAAAAAATGCTCATGTATCATTAATTATGCTACCTAAATCTCCGCTTTAAGAATTTTCAGTGACTATGTGGAAGAACTGCATTGAAATACAGACTTCTTTGGCTTTTGTCTGTTCTTAAACCTTTTCATTCTCTTTCTTGCCTCTTAAGTTTAAAAAAATTGATAAGATTTCATTTTGCCGGTAGTGAATAACATTATCAGTTATTTAGGCAATTACAGCATTATAGAAAATGTTTGCTAGGAATTTTTTCACTTTTGTTGAAAATTCCAGACTCTCTTTCCTTCAGGTAAGATGTGACAGCTCGTGTTAAGCCCCATTTTCACTAAGCGTGCAGAGGCTCACTGGCAAAACCAGAAGTAAGCTTGGTTATGACTCTTCTTTCAGGGAGCAGCAAGAGTGGGGCTGCCTCATGAGAGAGAAGGAGCTGGGGGCAGATGGTGGCTACAGGAAAGGCAGGGCCTCTCTGACCCGGATACCATCCCAGGGGCGGGGGGGTCAGGATGACAATAGTCACCAGTCTGAGACAAAGCAAGGTAATAAGTCAACGATCCATCCAAGAAGTCCTCTCAGGAACAATAGGAGACAGAGTCAAAGACCGAAATGGAGACAAGACTACCTATGATGCAAGTCTGAGCTTACAGGAGACAAGCCCAGAGAGAGGAATGCTTACAACATAGGTGTAAGGTTCATTCAGGAGACTGGGGCCAGAGACAAGCCTGCCTACAATGTACGCCTGAGGTCCATCTAGGAAGCTCAGTCAATAAGTCATGCTGGAAGGAGACAGGAGAAGGATACAGATACAACTCTGACAAGGCAGGCCAGGTTTGGGTGCCCAGGCTAGAGCTTAAACGGAGCCCCTGGACGTGCTGGAAATGTTGTCACATATAGCTGGTAACTGGCCTGGTATTAGATGTTATCAGTAGCTATTGTCCATATTCATTAACACATTGATTCTGCATTTCTGTTTGGGCCAACTTAATATTAAAATGAACATGAAAAACATAATAAGCATGGAGAACTCACGCATAATGTTACTGAGGCATTGTACTTGTTTTGGCTGGGATAGAGTTACATTTCTTTGTAGTAGCTAGTATGGGCTAGATGTGTTTCGGATTTGTGCTGGAAATGGTGTTGATAACACAGGGATGTTTTAGTTATTGCTGATCAGTGCTTATACAGAGTCAAGGCATTTTCTGCCTCTCAGACCGCCCTGCCAGCGAGTGGGCTGGGGGTGCACAAGGACTTGGGAGAGGACACAGCTGGGACAGCTGACCCCAACTGACCAAAGGGGTATCCCAGACCGTGTGATGTCATGGTCAGCAATAAAACTGGATGGAGGGGTGGGGAGGTTGGCTGGGATTGCCATTGCTTGGTGGTTGGCTGGTGGTAAGCAATTGTTTGGAGTTTTTACGTCACTTGTTTTTCTTTTTTTCCCCTCCTTCGTTGTTCTTTTTTTTTTTTTTTAATTATTATTAAACTGTCTTTGTCTCAACCTATGAAATGTCACACTTTTACCCTTTCAATTCTCTCCTGCATCCCACTGGGGGTAAGTGAGCGAACAGCTGTGTGGTACTTAGCTGCCTACTGGGGTTAAACCACAACAGGCATCATTACGGAGATTCAAAAATATTCTGGACAAATAATATATAACAAAACCATCTAATAATATCTAATGATAATGAAAACATTTTAACTGTTTGTGGCCACAGTTTGCACGGTGGTTATTAAGTATTAAAATGACCTACATGTGGGAATTCGGATGATGGTCAAAGTAAAAGACAGGCTATTAAGCCAAATGAACCATTTGTCTTATCTAGAATGCCAGTTCCTATGAGGAGTGCCTGCAGTTGTGTGCTGGTACCCAAATTTCATAGAGATGAGAATTACAAAAATAGTAACATTAAAACACTTTGTACAAATCACTTGATGTTCTTCTGCCTCGGTGAAGCAAATAAAAAGATCATAAAAACAAGACTTTGTTGCATGTCATGTAGTTGAATCTTCCCGGGAAAATAAACTGAAAGAGGTACAACTCTGCTGGTAACATGTATGAAATTAGGATGTCTGCTTTCAGATTTCCACTATTTTTTGTGGTTTTAATTTTTCTATTTGTAATGAGTTGAGAGGTACTTTAAAATATGATATAATAATCAGTTTAAAATTTATTGGATGTGCCTATCATTCAAAGGGTGTAAGGGACAAGTTTATTTTTGATAGTTCATCTCTTTTTCATATCCAAATTGAGTATTATCATGGTGTGTTTTGGTGCAATTTTTAGCCGTCTTTGTTGATTCCAGGTTTTTGCTGCATTGAGTACAATGTTCCTATTCATATACTACCATTCTCTCTTCCCACATGATATCAAAGGGAGGATTAATTTTGTATCAGATGAGTGAGACTAGTAACATAAAGGTGACTGCAGCTTAGACTCCTACATTTTCATTTTTATCATATTTAAGTTGGTATTTATAGAATGACTGAAGAGATCCAATTAATTGTACCTCCTGTTGATGCCATACAAGATTTTCTCTTTCAACACTTTGTACTTTTTTCTGCCTTTTTCAGGATTTGTCATAGCTAATATAGCTATATATTTTTATCTCGGTGTGGGAAGAGTTGAAAGACATACTCAGAAGGCGTACTCAGGACTTAACCCTGCAAATACCATAAGTTTGTGGATGCATGAGGGTCTGCTTCCGAGTATGCTGAGAAGTCTTCATCTTCTCAGATGATGCATATACTGGATTTCTGATCTGCTTCAGGAGCAATCCCTGATTCCTGGTGAGAGTGTAAGGAGTAGGTTCCATCAACAGAGCTTTTGGCTTGCTCCCCCTAGGGCAGGCTGCCTGCACCTACACTGTGCAGTGTTTGGAAGGGTCTTGTAGTCTTCTGCAGGCCTTTCCACAGCCTTTTTACATACGTAGGACAAGTATCACTCCTCTGTTGCCCTCACATCCTGTGATCGTGCCAGTTCTTACTGTGTACCTTAAGATGGATAAAGTTTGTTTTTAAGTGTTGCTGCTTGGGGCTACACTGAAATCCCTCAGCATCAAGCTGCCCTACCACATCTCTTTTGGTATTCAGGGTGATTCCTGCAGTCAAGGTTCCCCTTCAAGAGCTGTGGTAGTCTAGTGTCTTCTGCCTCACCAACTTCCTCTTGGCACTTTGAAGTCTGTCTTTGCATATGAGACATCTGAACAATTTTGAAAGGTTCTTTAATAATGAATACCCTTTTTTGCCTGTCCAAGATAAAAAGAGAAATGCTTGCAGCATACCACTTATCTGCTACTAATAGCATGCTACCAGAGAGGCATGTTATGGGGGCATCCCAGGCAAAAGGCTTGCAAGGATGATGTTGGAGTATTGGACCAAGTGGAGGGAGACTCTGTACTCAAACCATTTCCTAGAGATACCTAGCTATTGAATGGCTTCTAGGTTTTGTCTGAGAGGAAGCCTTGTTATTTTGCTTCAAAGGATATTCCAGGAATAATCAAGCACGCACAGAGTGAATGCTAATGAAGAGGACTTTGGAGCAAAACAGGTGATGATTCAAACTGATAGTATAGGTGCACTCGAAATCATCTTATGTGTTATGTTGGGAACTTTGGTCTATAATTCACCTGTAGATTCTACTGGATGGCAAAACTCCCGAGTCCATTGTTCTAGATTCAGTTTTTGCAACATAAGAGTTATAAGACTTTGTCAGCTTCAGCAAACCAGAATATTTTTGCTTAGTCACATTTTAGAAAGTGTCAGTTCCATTTTTACTGAAGGTTAAAAAAATCGGATACTCTGAAATAATTTAGACTGAGCAATTAAACATTGGCAAAGTTTATAAGCATTTCAAACTAGAACCTTATAATAGGAAGTGTTAGGCAAACTTAACTACAGATTTCTCTTCCATCTGTATTTATATCATGCTGTGTACTGACTGTCTGGTATGCCTGTACAGACTTTGCCCCAAAGTTAACTTTGTCTGCACCTTGTGTTCAGTATTTATTTAAAAAATTCTGCATAGGTATGAGTTGTATTTACATTTATGTAATCACTTCTTAGGCACGTTAGGGTTTCTTTTGAACACCAGGCAGGTGAATAAAAGTACTGAGAGACAATGACATGGGAAGACAATTACTAAGAAGTCAAAAAACAAGGCTTTTGACACAGATTTTTTGCCTGCATGCCTTCTGCAGAAGCATGACATGTGATCTTTAAACTTGATGAATTCTCTTTGCTACAAGGTTCAGGGTTTTTTTAACTTTATGCTCTTTTTTGCTGTCCACAGATTTTTCCTGTCCATGAAAATGACTTTTATTCATGTGAGCAGAGCTGATTAATCACAGCTGTTCTTACAGATTTTAGTTTCAACAAAACAGTTCATGTCTCCAGCATACTGTATGTTTATACTTTTGCTTTGATTGCTATCCTACATATTTCTTTTAACTTTATCAGAAGACTCCCTGTTCGTACGTTTCTTGGCTGTTTAGAGAAGTGTTCCATATACATGTAACATTGATTCAAGAATCAATTGAGAGAGCTGTTTTTCCCTTCCTTTCACAGGGGCTGCCAAGGTAGTTTTATAGGCAGCCCTTTGCCTATCTTGTATTTTTTAATTTATAGAATAAACACCCAGATTACTTCATGGACTCCTTAATTTTTGTTTCAGAGAAAGAATTAGTAAGCATTTGAACTGAAGTTAGCTGCTTTTTAATATAAATTGAAATGGAAAATCCCTGTTATTAGCATATAAAAGAAGCAGATTGTCCATAATTCCCATGGCACTTTAAATGTAAAGCTTTTTTTATATATATAAAGAGGATAATGGTAATAAGGTAAATAAAGTGTGTAAATAAGGTATGTAAGATATATGCAAGATATACAAATAAAGGATTCTTTACATACATTTATGTAGAAATCCTACTCCTCACCCCAAGTTAATTGGATTTTTGCAACTCACTTTACTAAATTGGATTTTAATTTTAATTCTGCTAAATATGTTAAGGTATTTTAATATTTATCTAAAATGTTAGAAACTAGATGAACTAGTAGCTAATATTTTAAATTTATTTTTTTTAAAAATTTACTTGTATTATGGAACTAACCAGAGATTTTAGCTCAAGACTGAAGTACCATGGCACAATATATGAAGTGCTAGTAAGGAAATGTCTTTTTCACAGAAAGGTCTGGTTTTGCTATGTACTACCCTAACGGTATGCTTCATAAATAGTGTTATTCAATTAAATGCTGAATTAGCTATATGCGTAAGTTGTGGGCTTGAAGCCAGAATGAGAGGAAAATGCTCAAAAGCTGTACAATTAAAAAAATTTACAATTTATATATTACTTGTGAGATACAAAGGCTCAGTAGTCACTCAGATGAGTGCGTTCAAGCTTTGCCTGTGCATTTCCAGGCTGCTCGGCTGCATATAGGTCCCATGTCATTTGGTCTGAAGAGAGAAAGTTGTCAATTTGTGTAACTGTGCATGCTGTTGGCTGCAGAAGCTGATATCCAGCTAGCCTAAAAGGCTATTGTAGGCTTGAGTGAACCTTGAATATATATGGTGCAGCAGGTGTATTAAAGAGCCTCTTAGCCAACTTTTTGATTATTCTGTAAATGTTACAGAGGAAGTGGATTTTTGAGAGGTGGTAAGTTCAGTTGCTTTGTGTTTAAAAGGTCTTTTTATGACTTAACATTAATTGCTAGTGGTAAACACTGATGCCTAACGGAAATGTCTTAGAAAAAACCCAGGGGAATACTCTGTGAGCTCAGCAACTCTGTGAGCTGAGGACTGGGGTTTGGAAAATCTGGATTCTATTCTTAAGTTGACCATTGATTTGCAGTGTAATTTTGGCAAGTTAATCTCTATGTTTCTGTTTCTTTTCCACATGTTGTATCTCTCTTGTCTATTGTTACTGCAGTTTGTCTCTACAGTGCCTAGAAATAAGGAGGGAAGCAATCTTGGCTGTGATTCTAATAACAGTAATAACAAATAATGTTAAATATGTAGTAAGTTTCAATCTTTCTATTTAAGTATGATTGCAGTGGGTTTGTATAGGTATAGAGTGGTACAGATTTAAGTTACATGTTTAGCCGTTTTTAAGCTAAAGGATTGAATCCTGTCAGAGAGCTGTCTTAAGCATCCATCTTCATGTTCTGTACAGAGCTGAGGGAAGTTACACTTGAAGATAGTGTCCATGGATGTCAAGGAAGTCCTATTGTTGTATTTGTAACAATTCTGACTCAGCAAGTCTATGACCTACAGCTAAATGTCCACAGCTCTTTTACACATATAATTCCCTTTCATGCCTGATACATTTTCAAAAACCTGCTCATTAAAAACACTTGCATATGATACTGACCTTAGGTTTGAAAACGACTAATTAACTATTTCTCAGATGACTCTTGCTAGGCTTATTCCAAATATATCCTGATGGTATTTTTCTTTTCAAAGGAAAAGTGCTTCTACATTATGACCAATTTTGCTGTCAGATTCCAGGCGATTTAGGCAGCCTTTGGGTCTGGTTTGAAACCCTACTAATTTCAGTTGGGTCCCGTGAAAACATAAGTGTGGTTCTGTTCAATAAACATGAAAAAAACTTATAATGAATTAAAAGCTCATGGAGACCACTGAACATGGTAAGTCCTATAGAGAATAGTAGCTGCCAGTCTTCTCTAGGCTTCCTGCAAAAAAGAGTTACACTCACTTGATTTTTATCAATTTATTAATGCTTTTTTGGCAATACAGATATTTTGCATCCATACTGTATGTTTGTATCACTACTGAAAATTCTTGTGCCTTGAGCATACAAAAGAAGAACACATCATGTCCTTGATGCCAAGCTTGTGAAAGAAATAGTCTTATTACATTAGTTTTTGCCATTCCTATCAGCTGATTTTTTTTTGTTTGTTTAAAAGTTAATTTAGTCATTGAAAAAAATACCTGATAGACGCTAATGGGAAGTGACCACTAAACAAGTGTATCATGTGCTAAGTCCATTGCCCCACTTGTACCTGGGTTTCAAACTTGTTTTGAAGGGCTAAACCTTTAGACGTAAAAGGATAATCAAGTCTTCTGGCCTACTCAACCCTGAGTTTGGAAACAGCACACCAGCTTTGTTAACCAGATTGTACAGTGAAAGCTAGGCTAAGACTGGTTATTACATATTGGCTATTGAATACCTATAAAATAGCAACTTTCGGTTACGATCAACATGAGGCAGATCTGAAGCAGTTACTTTGAGATGAAAAGCTGTGTATCCCATTACTAGTCACTTGAGCCATTCAGTGTCCATCTGCTAATTTGAGAAGAAAACGTCATTAATAATGTATTCACAATTGTGCTTTAGCTTTTATGTTGCTATTAGCTCTTCAGGCATGAGCTATCTCAGCATTATTTAGCTTCTGAGCTCTAACATCTCCTTAGTAGCCATGGCAAGTTGTTTGGTATTTTCTGTTTTGGGGGATAAAAGGAATTAAAACATATGATATGACATTAAAATTAATCCATGAGTATGAGGTTGCTTAGTTTTTGCATAAGAATCTATACTACATTAATATGTTTTGTCGCTGCTTCAAAATACTTTTGCAAAAGACGGAGCCTGAGCAAAAAAGAGTAACATGTATCATAGTTTATTACCAGTAACACAACTACACTAATCTAGTACTTGATAATATAAATCACTTAATGCTATGAAATGAGTAAGGTAATATTTTGGATTTAGGGGTTGAATGCTGATATAAATTCGTGCAGCTCTATCAAAGTCAGTAGAAATGTCAATGCCAGAAAAATGGTCAAAAATATATCAAGAATTTTGTTTCGTTTGGTCAATGTTTTAACATTTTTGATTAACAGTTGCACTAGGCATGATAAAATTACTGCATTAGAACTTACGCCTTTTAAACCCATAATTTATAGTCTTATTATTTGGATGAGTTGTTTTGTTTCTAAATTGTTGAACAATATGATCTGAAAAGTTGTCAGAATTAAAGCCTGCAGCCAAAACAAGACAGTATTAGCTGTTAAGTTCTTAATGTCTCTGAAAGTCTTGCTCTTTTGAAATATTGATCTTTTTTTTTGTTCCTTAGAATGGGTGGTTTGTGTACACTGGGAAAGTAATTATGTGCCTGGGAGAAAATGGCATGCAGGTGTAGTCCTTGATCCAAGACATTTGCAAAATAAAAGTTCTTTTTAATCTATGATTTTTTTTTTTTTTTTTAAAAAAAATGTCAGGTGGTATCACTGACCAAAACACCCAAAAGCTTGGCTGTTTCTCTCTGACACAGATGCCTGCAGTTTTCATGCCTTTGTGTCTTCAAGATTGTATTACTGCAGTACACAGGGACCGAGGAGCTATAGCTATGGCAACCAATGCCTGATAGGTAACTGACAGCATGAATTGCAGAATCTCTAAGGATTTGCTGCAGGCTGGTCTCCCTGCTGGTCTGATTGCTCTTTTTTTTTTTTTTTTTTTTTTTTTGACCTTCAGGACCAGGACCAGCATCAAGGCCTTTTCTGTTCTAGTATTCATCCTTCTGTAAGAAACTCTGAAGAGTTTGTATAGATAAACAGGTACAGATGGATCTTAAACTGGTTTATGCAGGGATTTTTTGCAATCATACTTACTGTAATTCTTCATGTGAGACAAACTGTGTTTCATTTTGACCAGTATCTGTATTGCTACATCTGTTGTAGCACTTTTACCAACACAACTAGCTCATTCAGAAAGGCATTTTTCACAACCCTGACTAACTTAGTGGTGTAAGTAAATCCTGAAGTCAAACTCAACTTCAGATATAGCCTTTGTATTAAAGATGAGGTGGGGAATAAGGTGGGATATGAAATGTTCTTGTTTTATTCTTTAGATTATGCAAAGAGTGTCTGAATTAGGAAAGCAAGTTGCAGCCCTGACATTAAAAATCCAGGACTTCTGTACTCACTGGTGATTGGAATAGATGTTTCATAGAAGTATCACAAAAGCCAAGAGACTGAAAGGTGAAATATAGGAGAAAATAATTTGGATTCTTGCTTGTCTTAATACCTCTGCAACTTGCTGATTGCATTTTAAGAAAAATTCAATTCATACCCCTGGTCAATGTGTGAGTGGTCATGCTCCAGAACCTGAAATTCAGTTTCATGTCTTCTTACCTAAACAAACACAAAAAAAAAAAAAGACTTAAAGCTGGTTAAAAATATTTTGTAGATCAAAGTTGAATATCTCTGTTGACAATGTATTTGGACTTCTTTTTATGAAAGCTGTTGGACATTTCTGTAGAGGTCATCTGCCAGCAGCTACCTATTCACAGTTGATTAATAATGTACATTTAAAACCAAAACTGAATGTGCCTGGACACTTACGCCTTCAGATAAGTTATCTTGTTAGTGCACATGTAATAATATTATGCAATAATAATAACAATGACTTAATTGAGAAATCCAGGATACGTGTTCTGACATTACAACAGCTATTTCATTACATATAAAGGTTTCAGAAAAATGAAATTCATTTATAAGAAAATGAGAACTACAACTTAAAACAAGTTTCAGCAGTTTTAGGAAAAAAACAAACTTGCCTGAATGAAGCACTTCATAGGATAGAAGATCTGATAGATTTTATGGATTTCTTTAGAGTGTGGAGATCACAGGCAGAATTTTATTGCTGAAATATCACCTGCAAACAGTAAACTGTAATGCTTGTTTATTAACATCTGTTGCTACAAAAATCTACTAAACCAGGAGTAAAATATATTTACAAAAACAATAACAGTAAGGTGATTTTATCTCTACAACATAAGGCATAAAGAAGCAGTTCACAAGGAAAAATCCCTGTAAAATGTTATTGGTGTTTGCTGGATTCAAAACTACTCAGATTCACTTCATTTTAAATTAGGATGACCTAATGGAATTTAATCAAGTTATAATCCTAAGTTTAAATGACTCTATTTGGAAGACTCATATAATGCTTCAGTTGTGGAATGGCAAAGCTGAAGAATTTGGTTTTCTTTTTTTCAGTAACTAATAGTTACTTTTTCTAGGGACTGCTTTCAGTACTGTGAAGAAACTTTCAGAAATTGTTAGGAGAGTCCCCAGGATTCAGTGTTGTCTGATGTTATTGATGAACTGATAGCTAAGAAGAGATAAGAGAATTATTTACATGGTGATTTTTGCACAAGAGCATACAGAACGTGTGCCAAGTGTATATGTTTATGACTAAAAAAAAATCCAAGAAAATTGACAGATTTTTTCTTAATTATGAATAGCTTTTGTATATACCTAGTTCAGATCCCTTTTCCTAAAAATGTCATATTATTATTACTAATAATGCGAGTGGACCAGTCTAATGCAATACCATTTTCCCAGTTTGTATTGATTTTAGTAAGATTGTAAGAGTAGAGATTTTTGTCTCACAACAGTTTAGGATCATAATATAATTATAAATATGTAGAAAAGGTGGAATATGCGTGAAGAGATAATCCAGGATAACCTATTGCTCTTGTCAGGTTTTTTTTTTCCTAAATAATCTATGATGGGCACATTTAAATTTACTGAAAAACTTTTGCCCAAGAAAATTTTACAGCCTTCTTAGTGGGTCTGTTGCTTGGCTTCCCATCCACTGCAGAATTATCATCATATATGTTCTAATTCTTTTCAATGTAAGATTTAATTAATATTTCCTGTGCTTCTTCCAGTCTTCTTTCTAGTCGATACACTGAGCAGTAGATGATCATCTTTTTGTAACTACTTTTCATGTATCAAGAGAATTATCAATCCTGTACTCTCTTAGATTCTTCACCTCTCTCATAGGTTTCATTTTCTAAGCCAGTTTTACTGTTAGTTTTCTTCTCTGGATGGAGCTCTTCTATAATTACTAACTTTTTAAATTAAAGCAATACAAAATAACTGTGTAAAAACACACATTAATTTAAGTATCACGTTAGTAAATATGTTTTGGCCTATTGAAGAAGAATGTCCACATCATCACCAGACTAAGTTTAGATTTTGATTTTTTTCCCAGAAATTAGAGTTTTTATTCTGAACATGGAGAAACTTCCAGCTGTACTGCATCAGGTAGAGCTGTGAGGGATGACTGGGACAGTTTCTTCTCCTTTCCTTTCTTATTCCTGATAACAGCAATTTACTATGGTTTTTTATTTGATACAGCATACTCCTCAAACTTGTGCAAGTTTTTTTTCTAAGTTCTGTCTCCATGTTTTAATTGAAGTCTGCAGCTGATTTATCTCTGCTTTGCCCAAGTGAAGGTGTAAGCAATGTATTACAGGAGTAAGTTTCTTATTACCTGTTACTGCCATAAGTGAGTATACCTGAGCTTGGCCTAATCTGGTTCCTAGTGATCAGGACACCATCAGTCAATTTTCAAGTCTGATACCTGTAACTCCCAACACTTCTCATCAAGCAAATGAAATTATTTTACTACTACAATGAAGTGGGAACATTCTAAAAGAATCAAAAGAAAGACACTTCGAATAGTGCAGAATCCCATGGGCATTTCATCCACATGAATGTTGAGCCTTCTGAGGAGGTAGGCTTCTTCAAGAGCCTTTTTTTATTGTATATGAGATGAGACGTGTCAAAAGGATCTATACCTGCTTTTGAAGTCAATATTTCTGTAATTAATTTTTAAATTCAATAAAAAGTGAATTATTTGCATCTGATTACTATATTAGCTGCAGCAGAAATGTATGGATGAAGTGGGGAAGCACTTTTTCTAGACTCTGATTACAAAGCAGTTTAATTTGAAGCGGCTTTGGTGCCACCCATCGCCGGGGAAGTGTATTCCTGCACTTGGTCTGTGCTGAGCACTACCTGCTTGATCATAGTGAGTCAGCTTAGAGAGCTAAAATGGCAGAAAACTTTACTAAAGCATGTGCTGAAAGGATCAGCACAGAGCAAGAGAGAACGCAGAGCAAGAGTGTAGAGATGTAGCAGCAAGTGATTAGACCAGCTTAGGTTGCCATGATCTGCAACAGAGACAGACCATGTATTTCCAGAACCACTACAATAAAATTGAGTTATCTGCTGTATGTCAGACCACGGCACAAGAGCTATCTCCTCCCAAGGGATTCCCAGGTAACACACTAAGCCTGAGGTAAATTCATTTCACTTACTTGAAAACCAATAGCATATTAAATATTGTTACTAAATGCAAACTAATAAGCAATTATGCCATATGCATGTGATTTTCCCCTCTAATTTTTATTTTTAAAAAAGGCTTCAGAATTTGTCAGGCAAAAAAATTCCTTAATTTAAATATAAACGTTGGTTTTTTTGGTGGCTTTAGAAAATAAGCAACTTGAACTTTACAGTAATTTCATGTACTTGGTGTGGACGCATAGTAATATGACAACACTGTCCTCTAGTGGCAGTATGTGTTAACACAAGTCTCACTCTACATCAATGTGAATTGGTTTATGTGTGTAGAAAAGATGGTATGTTGGCCACATTATTATTTATAAATTCAGAGTTTTGTTTTACATAATGTAACAAGGAATAATTAACCAAATGCAGCGTATAATGTGATGATGATATATGCTTCAACCACCAGCATCAGCTGCACTGTATATATTTTCATGTGACTGTAAACCAGAGTATATATATGATTTTTTTTGTGATTTTTCCAGACTATCACACTTCTGTAGTCGTATTCTGCTATGGTAGCTTTTTCATAGCTATGTCGTTTAACATGGTAGGATCACTGGTTGGTTTTTAGTCTACTCTTGAACTCTGGCATTAAAATCTGAATCTCATGGTAGAGTGTCTCTAGGCACTGGTATCCACAAGCACATAAAATATCCTTAATTTCTTTTTTCAGTTTGAAATTTCAAAACTCCAGTGTATAGCTTAAGGGAAAACAAGGAAAGGCAAAACTTTGTGTAAGAGAATAAACTCTGAGATTTCAATGCATCAGTTTTTCAAACTTACCCACTAAAAGGGCCAATCTAGACTGAAGGGGTGTTTGCTTGCTGTGAAGGTAGATGTTACAAAAAATTAAATGATTTCTCACTCATCCTCTAAAAATGTTCCTGCTCTGAAGTTTGGAGATTTATCTATCCATGTAAAAATCCTATGAGAGTCATCTTTTTTTTTTGGGGGGTGGTGTCTTTTTTTTTGGTTGGTTGGGTTTTTTTTTTGTTTGTGTATATTTTTAATATTCTGACATATTTTGCAGAACTGTTATCTAAATATTTCAGAATGTATACTGGGAATAAAGAGATTATGATGCTTCCTATTCACGCATTCAAGGCAAAGTGGAAGGAGGAAACAGAGAAGACCCAGTTAAATACACATCTCTAGCTTTTTGTATGGAGTGATTTCTGCAAGTGATGAGCAGAACAGATGGGAATGAACACGTTGATATTTTTATTGTTCTGATTTTACTTTCAAAGACCATTTGGCATACAGCCAGATCACTTGTTTGTCAGGTTCAGTTAAAGGACCATGTAGCTAGCTTAACAATGCTTTCATTTCCCTTCTCCATACCTGGACAGTTAGCAAACACGTTTTAGGAGATGAGATGATACCTTTTAAATGTTACCACTCAATACACCATAAAATATAATGAGTGGATACTAAAGAGGTTATACTAACATTGATACATATTATAGAATTCATAAAAGTTACTTGTACTTGATAAACTTACTTTAATTCACAAGTGTGTTTGTTCCTATTGTGCCCAGTTGTTTTTCCGATATCTGTACAAAGAATTCAAGGTAAATATTTTCCTAATTTTCATGTGAATTGTCCTTAAAAACCAAAAGCAAAAGTTAAAATGTAAAAAAGCAGTATTGTTTTTCCTAGCATTCAATTTATATAGCAAAATATTTACATTACATTTTTTTTTCTCTGAGGTCTGTGTTTGGACCAAAGGAGATACTGGACAGTTCATGTGCACAGAGAGCAGTCATTGTCTTGTCGTCTTTGTTCCACAATCCCCTCGAGCAGTGTTTGCTATAATGGTGTAAACTGCAATGTGAAAACATAAAATTTGCAACAACATAATTGTAGCCACAGAACAATAATTAGTCAACAAACCATTCCCTTGAATGAGTCAACAACTACTTTTAGAGTGTCAATAAAAACTATTAGTAATATAAGTAGTGCCCCACTAAGCGTCAGATGCAACTTTGCAATGAACAATGTTATTTTTAAAATGTCACGTGAAGAGTTCAGATATTATTACACTTGGAAGATGTTATTCAGGGGCTTGTGGTGAGTTATGGAGCCTTTTGCTTCTGATTCACCAGTTTAATTCCAGTTCACATTGCTAGTGACAAAATCTTATACAATGGCAAATCGTAGCACTGTTTCATTAATTAACCACGTGTCCAGTCCCCCCAAAATATAGCTAGAAGTTTACATCGCAGATTGGCTAACTATGGAAAGCACCAACCGGTAATTTTGTTGGCAGTGTTTGTTACCAATGTTTGAATGGCCAATGAAGGTTCAATTGTCCTTGTTCCTCTAGTTCTTCTCTGAAAGTTGAGCATTGTCAATGGGAAATATAGAGAAGTCTCAGAATTTCTGCCTCTCCTATGTGTGTTCTGCAGATAAAGAAAGAAATGAAAAATAATGTCAGGGAAAAATAATACCCAGATGTCCTGGGCGAAATGCTTGTGAGGATCTGTGAAAGAGAAGTGTATGTTAGTGACACGCTGCAATCTGTTTGCGTGAAGACAGGCCCTACATTATAGGTGGTCAAAGTAATGCTCTTTATCTCTTCAGCTATGTTAAAATAAGCCTGTGATGTAGAAAGAGTGAAAAAACTTTGATCTTAGCTCCACATTCTCTTCAATAGGTCAGTACCACCAGGTGAGTCTTGTCTCATGTTTCTATTTCCGCTTGCCTGATTCTCATTCATTCTGTGTTTGTTGTATACCTAGAACTAATAAGGGCATAAGAAGATGAGGTTTACTTTTATATGGGTTATTATGTGTTTTAGTGTTCCTATTGACTAAAACCAAATTAATTTGATATTATGTTACTGAGAAATGCATACTCGCTTGATGATTCTATCAGTGTTTTTTGGAATATGTTATGTTTTCTTTGTACATATTTTGCCTGGAAAAGGGAACCTTTTAAAATTTTATTCAGAAAAATACTGTTTATGTAATAAGCAGTACAATGAAACAATAATTAATTATAATTCACATTTTCACATGTTCATAATTGCAAGAATGTTACCTTAAATACAAATATAGGAATTTAAGAATTATCCTGAAACATTTGAAAACATTATATTTGCCTATGAAGCATTGTAGTCTAATGGTTTATTGTTTAGAATTCCAGTGCAGTATTTTTCTCAGTGTTTCACTGAAGTATAGAATAGAGATTAGAAGAGCTCTGTAATAAACAGACTTTCTTATCTATTATAATATTTTCAAATGGGGCTTAACTGCTAGCTCTACAGAACTTAATTAGCAGGACAAATAACACAGGAAGAATAGCCACAGCTCCTTGGATAGTGTCCTTCTCTGCTGACAACAACACGGTTCATTTTATGTACTCATTTAAAACTTGGGCTGCATGCTGATATGCACAAAAAGAGTACAATAATGGCAGAGTATTCTCTTCTAATAGAAATCTGTAAAGAAATACAGGAAATAAAATCATCAAAAGTATTTTTCACAGGTCACTGAATAAGTATAATGTCTTGTGTAGATAATAGTTGCACACTAATGATCTGGAGAACCTGAACTTGGCATCTAGCACAGTCATCCTCTATTTCCATTAATAACCCCATGAACCAGCCCCTGTAACGTTGTAATGGCACGCTGTATGCAATGGTTAGAATATTAGATCTTTCATATAATGAATATGTGACTTTAGAAATGGCTTCACTAATTCAATTCATTAGGGCAGGTGTTCTTCAGTGTGAATAAGGATATCATGTTGCCCTGAATAAGGCAGCAGAGTCCTATTGCATTGTTGAAGAAATTGCACAGGCAAAATGTCTGTTTTTTTGGTAGTTGACTAAAAAACCCGAGAAAGAAAAAATTAATATGTAACAGAGGACAGAAGAAACAAATATATTGAAGAGATTGACTTTGATTTGCAGAGGCTGCTTTTTCACTACAATACCAGTTATGCCAGTGGGAAGCATGTTTTCTCTTTCTCTCTGCTGACACTATCCCATACATCTGGAAGCAATCGGTCTTAAAAAAGGGCCCTTACACCTCAAGTTAGAGAAGGCAGACCAACTACATGTGGCAGAGCTGTGACGACAAATCTGAAAACCTGTCTTCACTGATTTCAGTTACTGTCATGTTAGATTTGATGCAAAACTTTCCATATCAATTTGCTCTTATGTGTATTACTGCCCAAGCTAAATACCTGGAAAGTATTAAGAATTACTTTTTAATATAAATTGAATAGACAGATCATACAAGCATGTGCTGAGAATTTATTTGAATTGAATAGGATGCGTAAGAGCCTTAAAAAATTTAAAAAGTAAAGTACAATGAAGTGTAGCTGTAAAGTAGTCTTTATAATGTAGAACTACAGAGAGCAGAATCCTCTGCCGAGTTAGACTGTTTGTCAACTGATTGCTCTTTCTGGAATAAAAAAACCTTGTGATTTCCCATCATACAAAGTCAGAAAAAAATGTGTTTACTAAGAAAAGCTAGAGAGAATAAATTCTAGAACTAAATACTGTATTTTATATGATGGTATATTCTTCATATGAATTCATTTGCTATAATTTTTGAAAAATAAACTGTTTTCATTGTACACCTTCATGTAATTTGCAAGGAAAAAATACCACATAATTTTTTCACTTTGCAGTCTTTTAAAGAAATGTCCCTAGATATGGTATAAATCAGAATTTGGCTTGTGAAAGGGATAGCTCCTCTTTGGATTCATCACAGACATAGGGTACAGGCTGGGACAATTTTGT